>NC_037689.1:30076634-30114330 GCF_003255815.1 Theropithecus gelada
AGGAAGGAAGGAAGGAAGGAAGGAAGGAAGGAAGGAAGGAAGGAAGGGAGGGAGGAAGGGAGGGAGGGGGAGGGAGAGAGGGAAGGAAAGGAAAAATGAAGAAAGAGAGAAAAGAAGAAAAGAAACAAAGAAAAAGAAAGAGAAAAGAAAGAAAGAAAAAGAAAGAAGAAGAAAGAAGAAAGAAAGAGAAAAAGAAAGTATTGAGTTAAACTAAATTTTACTGGGGAAAAATCAAAACATTGTTATCCCACTTTACAGAGATAAGTAATTATAATTGCTTACATGTATATGTATCCAGTGCGTTTCTTCACCAACCTTTTGGTAACAAAAAATGTAGCATTATCATGACTACCCAGCATTTAAAATCAAGATAGTTGGTTGTCTTTCAGATTACGTACACCACCAACTGAATAGAGAGGTGTTCAATTGAATATGCAAAATACTTTAAATATTTAAATATTATATTCACATGATCCCAAAATGTGACACTAATTATTTTGAGTAGTTTTTTATTAAATCAAAAGAATTCACTGAATGAATTTGTCTCGGTACACACTTTGACACTCAAGTGAACTCGACCTCTGAAATCATTCTTGATTAAGAACTCCTGAAAAAAACTCATCTCTACCAGATGACTAGATAAGCCGGAAAGAGGCTTTGGTGATTTTAAATAGAAATACTCTCGTTATTCTTCTAAATACCATTTGATAAAAAACCAGATAGTATAATTTGGGTTTCATTTAAATTCATATCTATTTCCTTTCTAAGCATTTAATCTCTGATGGCAATTCATGCATTACAGGACTTATGATCTGTGTAAGTAGATCATGTGGAGGAGGCAGAGGGATAATTTACCCATCTTCTATTAAACTGCCTTGGCATATTACAGCAGGGGCCCTAAACCCTTATTTAAGAACTTTAAAAAGGATTACATTCCAGGAATCCCCCAATTTCTATCGGCTTGAATGCTACAGAGATATGAACCACTTAGGCTTTCCAACCCCAACTGCATCCAGTCTAAAACTACTACAGACTGTAATTCAGCAGCACATAGTATCTTTCCTTGCTTTGTTTTGGTTGGATTTTTTTCAAATCAGAAAATGCATGTAGATTCAGACCAAGTCAAGCCACCTATCATAAGGTAGGTCAAACTTCTCAGCTTATTTTTTTTCTCTCAAAATAGAAATGTCTTAGGTTCTGACTTAGATTGTCCCAAGTTGGATTTCTGTTATTGTTGTTCAAGAAGATACTGACCTGAGATAACATCAGTCTCTAGCTGGATCTGAATAAGACTCAAGTTGGAGGTGAGGATCCCTAACACCTGTCAGCTATAGCCTTGAGAAACACTACTGGACAAAAACAAGAGCCGAGTAATACCATTTGCAGCTGCATACTTCACAGGCGGGGCAAAGCCTCTTTGTCCACAGCAAGCCGAGCTGGATGTCGTGTCACTTTATTCAAGATAATGGGTTGTAACCTGAATCAGAATACAGATTTTAAGTTCTGTAACACAGGCAATACTCACCAAAGACTGTTACAAGAACAGGACAGATTTTTCTATTTTGGCCAAATTATGTAATAGCATTACCTATCTCTAGCCATGAGAATACCAGGAGAGAAAACTGTTGTTTTGTTTTTCAATATGAGAGAGGGAGAGAGAAAGTTAGTTTATGTTTCTTAGGAGCAGATATTGAGACCAAGATTTTAATGTAATCACTTTTAGGAGGGGATGTGAGCCTAGGAAACATCAGAGGGAGAAGAGAAGACAAAGGAAGGAGCTTGGAAAGGGTGTGCTGTCCTATAATACAAGTGACTGCTGCGGGCAGTTGTAGCTTCATTCCGAGGAGTGTCTCTGAGAGGCAGAGCAGAGCACACGCCTCAGCATTCTCATTCCCAAGACAAGAGGGAGCTGGAGCTGCTGGTCACCAACACCCTTCAGCCATTGCTGGAGGCTGATGTAGGAGGCTTTGTCTCCTGGCACGTCCTGTATGCTTTGTGCTTTGCCAGAGCTGAACCCGGTGGCCAGAAAAGGCCCTTGGGCAAGAAGACACAGGTGCTGGGAGGTGGAAGACTGGAAGACCAGAGCAGTGTCCATGAAAATTATACAGATCAAGGAGATATGGCCAGGATATCTATACATCTATATCATCTACCTCTACAACTATAATTGTATCTATATCTATGTCTATAATTATATTTCTATCTATGCATTTGTGTTTATTTATTTATTTTTAGACAGAGTCTTGCTCTGTTCCCCAGGCTGGAGTGCAGTGGTGCCATCTCAATTCACTGCTACCTCTACCTCTCAGGTTCAAGCAATTCTCCTCCCTCAACCTCCTGAGTAGCTGGGACTATAGGCGCATGCCACCAAGCCCAGCTAATTTGTGTATCTTTTTAGTAGAGTGGGAGTTTCATCATGTTAGCCAGGCTGGTCTCAAACTCCTGACCTCAAGTGATCCTCCCACCTCAGCCTCCCAAAGTGCTAGGATTACAGTCATGAGCCACTGGGCCCAACCTGCATTTGTATTTATGGATACGTGTGTGTATGCATATATTTATACACACGCTGGCTGTGACTTAACCAAAACAAAATCCTATAAAGTAAAATGTCTGGATTTTACAAAACACTTTCATAAACAACAAAAGCTTGGTACCAACAATACAAAATGACCTAAAAAATCCAATCATTTGTAAATTGAGTGATTTATTTGTAAATTTAATAAAAACATGGTGTTAAACAATATTCAGATCAAAGGGAACGTCATAACAGATATGTCAGTTATCTAGGAAGTAATGAAAAGGCTAATTCTGTATGCCAAAATCTATGATAAACCTGTTTATATTCACAAGCTTTCAGTATTAAAATGAAAAATGACTGAACATAAATGAAATAATTATTCAATATAAGAAACTAGAAAAAATAATAAAAATAGTAAAATAAAAGAGAATAAAGATAAAAATGGAAATTACTAAAATACTATAAATAGTAACCAACAAAAATATATCCAAACATCATTTCTCTGAAATTAACTATAAAACAGAAAAAGTACTAGCATATTAGATTAAGAAAAAACAAGAGGGCACAAGGAAATGAATGAGATTATGAATAAAAAGGCAATAAAATCACAGATTTAAGAGATTAAAAGAAATATTATAAGTGCATAATCTATGTACTTTTATGGCAATAAATATGAGAATTCTGAAGAGAATGGTTAGTTTCCTGCAAAAATACTCAAACTGGCTTCCCAAAGAGGCAGAAAACTGAATCTACAAATAAAGGAAGGTGTTGAAAAGGTAATTAAAGAGACGCCAGGTTAGAAAATAATATACATCAGGCCCAGATGGTTTCACAGTTGTGTTCTATTTCAGCTTTAAAGAACAAATCATTTCTATGTAACATAAACTGTTCTAGGCTGAAGAAAAAGCTGGAAAATTGCCCGATTTCATGATGTTAGTGTAACTTTTAAGCTGTAACTTGCTAAGGTGAGTGTAAAATAGTGGAAAACTAGTAGGATAATTCTATACGCTTATTGTGCATGATTAGATGCAAACATTTTAAATTATAACTCGATAGAATCTACTATATTCAAGAGAATGACCAATATTTTTAATATTGGATGAAAGCATGAATGAATGGCTTAAGATCATTTATTTCATTAAATTAAAGGAGAAAACCATCTGCTTATATTCATGGGAGGTGATGATGGAAAGGCATTTGGTAAATTGCCTTAAAATGTGAGGCTATGTCTAAAAAATCTCTAGGTAAGATAGCACTACAAGAAGATGGCCATTGCTTAACAGCAAATATCATTGGAAATAAAAAAGCAATTATATATTTATTTTAAAAATCAAGGAAAAAGTACAGAATGAACACCAGTACCACTCTCGTTTAACATGGCTTTGAAGATTCTTGATAAAGCAGACATATAAAGCAATGGTTAAATTATTAACATATATTTTAAAGCTACAACAATGTTTAGTTTGCAGATGCTAACACTAAATATCTAGAAAATTGAAAAAGCAATTAAAGGTACTTAAGAATTAGTGAGGCAGAGTAGTAAGATGAATGATATAAGCCATATATGTCAAAATTGTCTTGCATTTTATTCCAATAGAATAAATTTTAAAATTAGATTATATTTTTATTCATAATAGGAGCTAAAACTACAGAAACAACTAATAAAATAGATTTTAATATACATAGATTATATGCACACCTATATATGTTTTTTCTTTTCTTAGTCAATAGTGTGTGTATATAAACATATATTTCCAGGAACTCTGTGCTCATAGTGAAGGACAAAGTCACATCCTCAATGAATGAAGAAATATAAAATATTCCTTGTTAGGGGGATGAAAAAGAGTGGTGCAACCTATTAATTTTATACAATTCCAAGCAGCATCCTTTGATACAAAGAATATAATGAAAGAGAGCAACACGAATACTCAGTCCCACCTTCCAGGTCAATGTTAACATAGCTAGAAAATGGAAAAGTGCTTAACGCGCTGGTGTTTGGTAAGTAAAATGTAACCCTTTCTTGTTTCCCTTGTTCCCACACCTACAGGACCATGGGGCCACGACAGAGAAGCAAGAGGGTGCATTGCACTGAGAACAAGCAGGTAGTCCTCTTTCTCCCAGAATAGCTCACCAGGACTGAACTGTTTCTACTTAAAATATTATACTTCTGGGAAGTTGACAGGTAAGCATGGAATGTTGAGAAAACGAAGACAACTGACCATGTATCTCAAAGAGGGCAGCCCCATAAAACTTCTGCGAGGCATTATTAAGATGCTCTCACTCTCGTTGCTGCTTTTATACACTACTCTTCCGTGTTTATAGCTGCAACGTCAATGGGCAGGTGAATTTCTGTTTCTCTTGTCCAGTTGCTAGAGGAAAGCAGAAAGTTGCACACATAACTGATGGTTGAGTCAGTCCATGAAACTCCAGACATCATTCCCCAGGGTTATGTGGAGGTTAGTCAGACTGCAACCCTTTTTCATTGTCTTTCCTTAATCCTGATGAAAAGTTGCACTTTTCTTTTGTCGTTAGTGCTGATGTAGAAATTGTAATTTATGTTTTGTTAACATTCATTTTTGTCGACATGATCATTGTTTTTCAAGGAAATATTTATTGCATCTACTTATTATTTGGCATTGACCATGAGATGATGTGATTCGGGAAGCCTTGATAATAAATTTTCCCTCTGGAATTGCAAACTCTATCCTTCTCACTCTGAACTGCAGTTTGTCTCAATTCTTCGCAATTTCGTGCATCCCAAGGAGGTGAAAAATACTCCTCTCTTCCTGGAAATAACTTTAAATTAAATCCCTGATCTGTTACATTATTTTCTATGACAAAAGGGCTCTCTTAAGATATTATTCGGGATTTTGTACATCAGCAAAGCCCGTTGTTTCCAGCCTGTTAGTGTGCATATATCCAAAACGCACACAGACCTATACAGTTCTGATCAATTATTTTGAAAGCTCTAACAATTATGGAACTTTAACCAATATGCATATTTTAACTTACTAGTTTTTAATAGCCACACAATAATTCCTTCTTCCTGAAATATTACATAGACGTAATGTAACCCTAGGAAACCCAGTTGCCCTTTGCATGACTGTGGAGAACTTCTCAATACTTGATTGTTTCACCTAAGGGAAATTAGATTTGTAATAAAAAGATCACAGTTATCTTTGCCAGACATTTAAATACCTGTGTGAAGTACTCACTGAAAATATATTTTTTAATACAATGGTTTAAAGATATATGCATGAAGCTAAAAAGACTGCAAGAAACAAAAGTCAAAAAGGCTGCAAGAAACACTGCAAAGCAAATACCAGCTCTGACAGATGTCACGTGGCATCTGCTGAAACAGGAATGGAAGTTTCATTAACATTCAACTGTATTATGTACGATAGCAACGGCTGACTAGCAATGGGAGTGGAAGATTCTAACTTCACTCTTCCCCATCATTGTTTCTCTAGCTGCTAATTAAAATATCTCAGAAATTGTAAACATCTTTTTATAACTCATTGTAATATTTGTTCTCCCTCAAATCTACTCCATACAATTCCATATGCCTTTTCTGACTTACATAATTCTGCTTTGATATAAATGATTAACACAGTTTGAGATGAAAAAGAATACAAGTGTAAATAAAAAACTCCCTAATACTGCGAAATGTTATTTTATTTTTATTTTTATTTTATTTTTGAGACACAGTTTCACTCTGTTGTCCATGCTGGGGCACAGCGGCGCAATCGAGGCTCACTGCAACCTCCGCCTCCCAGGCTGAAGAGATTCTCTTGCCTCAGCCTCCCGAGTAGCTGGGACTACAGGCGCGTGACACCACGCATGGCTAATTTTTGTATTATCAGAGATGGGGTTTTGCCATGTCGGCCAGGCTTGTCTTGAACTCCTGACCTGAAGTGATCTGCCCACCTCGGCCTGCCCAAGTGCTGGGATTAGAGATGTGAGTCACCATGCCCGGCCATAATGCAAAATTTTAAAATGCCTTTGTTTTGTATAAAAACCTAGTTGTCCAAATGATTTCAAATAAACTATGTATTTGCACAAAGGATCACAGTTATAATTTGATTCCTTAAAAAAAAGGAAAAATAACCATGCTTAGAAAATGCATCTATACTTTTCACACAGCAAACATACTAAGAGATCTTCATTTGATTAAATATTTTTTCATGTTTGAATGGAAACCACAAGATCTGTATAACAGACATGTTCTTAGACTCTAAGAATGCTTCCTTGATACCAGTCAGTTTCAGCTGATGTCTAGCAATTCTAGTATTCATGTCAACTTGCTATAACAACATCAGGATACTTCATAAAGCAACTGTTGGAAAAAAAAGTCAAACTCTGTAAAATATTTGAAAAGATTTATTCTGAGCCAAGATCAATGTCCCATGACACAGCCCTCAGGAGGTCTTAAGAACATGTGCCCAAGGTGGTCAACTTGGTTTTATACAACAAGGCTACAATTTGGTTTTGTACATATTAGGGAGACATAAGACATTAATCACAACATAACATAATATAATATAACATAACATAAGACACATACATCTTATATGTATATTGGTACATTGGCTCAGTCTGGAAAAGCAGGACAACTAGAAGGTTGGCGGGCTTCCAGGTCATAGGCAGATTCAAAAATGCACTGATTGGCAATTGGTTGAAAGAGTTATTAACTAAAGACCTGGAATCAATAGAAAGGAATGTCTAGGTTAAGATAATGGGCTATGGAGGCTGAGATTTTATCATGCAGCTGAAGCCTCCAGGTAGCAGGCTTCAGAGAGAATAGATTGTAAATGTTTCACAACAGACTTAAAGAGTCTGTTCTATCAGTCTTAGGGTCAGCTGTGTCTGAATTGTAGAAGGGAAGAGGGAATAATGAAGCATGTCCAACTCCCCCTTCTTATCATTGCCTGAACTAGTTTTCCAGGTAAAATTTGGAATTTCCTGGGCCATGAACTGGGGTCCATTCAGATGGCTGGGGGTCTTAAATTTTTATTTTTGGTTTACACTACGTTGTAACGAGGTATGCTGGCTCATTCCTTTAATCCTAGCACTTTGGGATGCTGAGGCAGGAGGATCACTTGAGGCCAGGGGGCCAAGACCAGCCTGGACGACATAGTGAGACCCCTGTCGCTACAAAAATATTTGAAAATTAGGCAAGCAAAGTGGCACGTACCTGTAGCCCTAGCTACTTGGGAAGCTAAGGTGGGAGGATTGCTTGAGTCCAGAAGTTTGAGGCCGCAGTGATCTATGATTATATCACTTCACTCCAATCTGGGCAACACAGCGAGACCCTGTGAAAGAGAGAGAGAGAGAGAGAGAGAAAAGAAAAAGAAAGCTGTATTGCCTCAGAGCTTATACGTTAATAAGTTTTATGTTCTGAAAAAAAAAAAAAATCTGTCCTAAAAGTTATTCCTGCCAAAATCAGGATTAAAAAGATCCTGAAGGAAGACATCTCACTTTGCTAATATGTGCAGAGTTTGCATTTTATTAGTTCTATTTCATTCATTTACTTGGTTAATCAGTGATTTATGGTTGGCCAATGATTTCAAGATGAGATGAAATTTATTAAAGTCATGAAAAGGCAAGTCATCAAACTTCAAGGGACTTCCATCCACACAGCCCCTGAACAATGTCTTGATCGTCTGGTGTTGCAAATGCCCTTTTGGTGGAGCTTAAATAAGATCAGTTGGACTGAGAAAATTGCTTGATGTAGAGCCATTGAAACAAGAAGAGTATCTTCCAAGGCAGGACATCCAATCCATCTCAGATGATAACCTTTTGCAAGGTAGGATGTCCAGTCCATCTCAGATGACAACCCTTCAGCCATCCGTCCTAGTGAGCATTGTTTACCCTTCCCCTGTGGTCACAGTGCAAGCTGATACTGCTAGCTGCAAAGCTCCATAAAGTTTGTCGTAATGCAGAGGCTCCCAGGAATTGAGGGATGAGATGAAAGTGGGTTCTGCATAATGGCCTGGGCAGTAATGCTGCTGTGAGAAACTCCATTAAACTTCAGGAGGAGAACAGAGCCAATGTTCAGCAACCTTCTTCCACAAAAGCTGGTGAAAAGTCCTTTTTTTGTTTGTTTGTTTTCTTTTTCATGCTACAAATTCACTTTGCATACAATTCCAACCTCTGTGTTTGTTGGATATCTCTTGTCTATATCTATGGTTATTTCCAAAATAAAAATTAACATATGTAAACAACAGGGCACTAGCAAGGAAAAACTGATTTATTTCTACTAAATAAAAATTGTTCACAGTAACAACGTTGTCTAAATAAGTTATAAATCTGTCTTTAATTTTACAATGATAAATGAAAAATGTTGACTTTTTCAATCAAACAGGGAATCAAGATTGTTTATGTTGTTGCTTGTGTTAAACAATGAATGCAAAAATTAGCTTGCTGTAATATACTGGTAACACTTAAATAAATGTGCCATTAATGGAGAAAGGGTGTCTTTTTCCCAGGACCAACGTCTTGCCCTCTTCATTTCCATCTAATGTTGTTCAAAACAGTCCAGTAGCAAATACAGTTGTTTTGTTGATGGTGGTTGTTTTTAGAGACTGCCCGTGCATATATACCTGTTACTATATGAGCAGTTAAAAAAAATAGGGAGAGAGAAATCAATGCTTGTCATTCAAAATAATCTCTCATTATATTCCCCAGAAGCGTATCTCTTGTTCTTTCACTGCATTTCATAAACCTTCCTGCATGACCATCTTCACGTTGGCATAATTCTTGCTCTCTGCCTTTCCTCCTCCTCTGGATTTCCTGGGCCACAGTGAGAATCGGCATCTTCAATATGGATTAATGCATGTGGCCCTGATTCCATCAGGAGGCATAGTGAGAACTTCAGGAGAGGCCAGTGGTCTCTCTCATTCTGAATTATTTTTTAGGTTCCCTGCAATAGTCACTAAGAAATCTATCTCTTTAGCAGGCACTCCATAATAGTTCAGAATAGAAGGGTTTAAAAAAAAAGAAAAGGAGGAAAAGATGAGTGAGGATCCAAAGCTTTCTGAACAGGACATTAGTTTTTGCTGCCATGCAGTGTCCAGGAGACAGCTAAATGCACAGCAGGACCAACTTCAGCCCAAACCTGGTTCCATTCCTTAGGGCAGGTCTGGTGCCTGCCATCTTGAAGATTGGAACACCGCATCTGGATTATGTAAGATTTCAGGCAAAATTATTTTATCTCCTTATAAATCATTGAGTCATTCAACATTTATTTATTCGTTAGTTCATGAAGCTGACATTTCTGAAATGCTTATTTCCTTGGAGAAAAGGCTGGAGGATTGCATAACAAACAGATACACTGCCCTAGATAATTCTCAGCTCTGTATACTGGAGTTTGGATACTCCGTGGAAATGGAAATGCTACTGAGAGATATTTCCCTTCCTAAAAAAGTATCTCCTCACACAGGCCTCACCTATCCACATAGTGAGCTGGAAAATGCTCAAGAGTTGTTTTTATCACCCCCTGGAGGTAATTCCATAGGGAGTCCTAACCTGGCTGTACTCTAGTGATTGTTGTCTCTTCTGATGGTCTTCAATGTAGAGTGAGGTTTATAAGAAAACAAATTAGATGTAAGAAGATAGTTCTGGAACTTCCACTCATATTTATTTCTACCTAAATAGTTAAGGGAGTGATTAAGACATGCTATGCTGATTTGTAACAGTTGACTTGACGTTGACTCCCCACTTGGTACTATGACAGTCAGGATGCATAATTTTCTTGAAATTCAAAGCATCCTAAGGGCACACTTGTAGTCTGTGCACCACAAAGCAGCCCTGACTGGACTTCCAATTTACTTAGCCCTCATCTTTCAGTGTCCTGTGACGTATGCATAGTTAGGCAGATTTGTGCTTTATTTCATCAGGTTTTAACTGATCTTGCCCACACAAAATGAATATGTAGCTTACACTTTTCCTGGAAAAGAACTATGGATTCAAAATATTTGTCCATATTTCAAGTCCGAGAGAGAAAGATAATAGCTCAGTTGATTCTTGGATTTAATTCTAAAAGGAGATTTTCACTATCCATAGTATGAGGTGAACACAGCACCCATGTAATAAGATGGGCCAAGCAATTGCCTGCGGAATCTGAAGTTATCAAGAGCGTTATTTGAAATGGAAATTTGCATCAATGATTGTTAGCTAGGAATCTTATACTTTGAGATCATCTCAAACTGTATTATTAAGCCATCATAATTAGCAAGACAATTAGAAGTCAGCCATCCTGGACAATATCAATACCAATATGTATTTTTAATGAAAACAAAAGGGGATATGTACCATTTGTAAATAAAAATATATGAAATAATATTTCTACATTATAATTTCATCTCTTAACCTCATCGTTTTTTCTACTTCTGTGTTAGTTTTACAGTGTAAATTATATGTGAGTACAGTAATGCATACCTATACTTTGTAGAGTAAGAAATACCAACCAATCGAGAATGAATGCCTTAAACATTTCTACTGATGGGAGTAAATGAACAAAAACTTTGGAGCCTAAGGATCTGCTTGCTGGGAAACAGTCTGGACAGGGGAAGCCCACCTCTTTTAGTGTTGCAGGCAACATTGCACTCCACCAGTCCTGCTCTGTGAAGTTACTGTAGTTTGCTTCAAGAGAGCTCTTTTTGTTTTTTGTTTTTTCTTTGTAAAGGAATGTAGAAGCCAAGAAATTCCCGCAGATGAACCAAAATAATTATTAACATCCTGTACCAAGATTTTCCAAAATCCCCAAAATAATTCCCTCTAATGGTGCCATAAGTATCACTAATGCTAGGAATGCATCCTATTAGACAGGAAAACTAATCTGAGCATAAAGTTGCATCCTCTTGTAATAAAATTAGGCTTTAGATACCTTAAGAACCTTCACCCACATCTATCCGGCCTCATTTGAAAATGGGAAGGTGCTGAAAAAAATGGTTAAAAAGACAATCTCTATTTTTCAGGTATTTAATTAAATTATTCAACCCAAAATAGAAATAGAAACAGGAACTCCCTTTGTCCAATCTTAGATCTCTCCCTCTGTTCCCACTGCAGCAATCCCAATTCCATTACATAATGCACACATCTGCCCATACAGAGCCACCTAAATTTGACCTTCACACTCATTCCAGTGCCTGGGAATTAGAATGCATCCTTTCTTGATGCAAAATGCAATGAACAGCCGGCACGGTGGCTCACACCTATAATCCCAGCACTTTGGGAGGCCAAGGCGGGTGGACCACAAGGTCAGGAGTTTGAGACCAGCCTGGCCAACATGGTGAAAACCCAGGTCTACTAAAAATACAAAAAAAAAAAAAAAAAAAAAAAAAAAACAGTAGTTGGGCATGGTGATATGCGCCTGTAATCCCAGCTACTCAGGAGGCTGAGGCAGAAGAATCCCTTTAACTAGGGAGGTGGAGGTTGCAGTGAGCCAAGATCATGCCACTGCACTCCAGCCTGGGTGACAAAGTGAGACTCTGTCAAAAAAAAAAAAAAAAAAGAAAAGAAAAGAAAAAAAAACAATGACCAGCAACTCTTTTTATGCACGTTGGTCTTTGCTACAGGACCTAAGTAATAAAAACGGAAAGGCTCTCCCCATAGTCTCACTACCCTTTTTTATAAATAAGAATCTTTGGGAAACTTCAAGAGGACATTGCATTGGGGTTGGAAATTGGAAAGCAGTGAAGAACTGTGAGGCTTCAGTTGTGTTCAGTCTTGGACCAGTGAGGAGAGATGGGCCTGAAGCTCCTTATGGAGAACCTGTGAGGTTTTCTAGCAACTATGGAAGCGCCCAAAACAAAGACGACACCAAGGGTTATACTGCCGGGAATTCCATTTCCCAGGCTCTCCAGTACTCCCCTCTTATGGGCCAGCCAGTCTCCTAACCACTATTTATAAGGATGCAGTACAGAGAATTGTAAACAGCAGACCTATAGACAGACACTAGTGAGCTATAATTTGAAAGTGTACAATAATCACCTATATTAGTAATTCAACAGGTCAATCGTAATACTTCAATGTACTATTTTTCAGTTGCAAATCAAAACAAAATCATCATTACTGGCTAATAATAGGTGATTCTGTTGATTAAACAAACTTGGATTGTTTTGTTGGTTAATAGACATGGAGATCTCACCACCCACACCTCATGTAATATTTTCTAAACAACATCTAATTAAAATATCAAATGAACAAAATGTCTTGTATCTAACACCATGATTAGTCTCTTATAAAAATATGCACGAGACAAGGAAAGACATAAAACTCTGCAAGTTGTTTTCAAGGTTTGATTTTAAAACAAAAACGAACAAAATCTTTACTGTTGCTTCCATTGTCAAATTGTTGTTTTCTTTTTCTTTTCCTTTTTTTTTTTTTTTTTTTTTTTTGCACATTGGAATATTTTCCACTGGGGGTGATAATGCAGCACAGTCATATTCGGTATGTCTGAGAGATGTGTCTGTCTTTTGTGAAATACAAGAAGAGCAATTTTGATAAGTGAAGTAGAAAAGTAGATGAAAAATGATGTCTACAACATGTTGCATGTTTCAATGAAGAATATTTTTCATCCTGGAGGAACACCTGCGCTCCAGATTGATGATTGCCAACTTTGATACTCATACCCGGAGGCAACTTGGCTTTATGTTAAAGACCACACTCTGAAGTCACCATGCAGCTTTGTCACTTGTTGGCTGGAGGAGCTCAGAGAAGCATGCAGCCTCTCTATGCCTCTTGCTTGTCTGTAAAACAAGAATGATGCTAAGACTTACTACATGCAGTGTTATGAGGATTAAATGATGATGCATTTAGAAGAATCACTTTAGCTCAATGTCTGCCACACTAAAAACCACAAGGAATATTAGCTATTGTTTGTGTTAGGATTGCTGTCATTAATATTATGATCCTGTAAGGTATCAACAAGAACATCGGATACACACAGAGACACTAGTAATTAGAATTTGTTGTTTGAAAGAAGGCATTTCCCAGAGCAACTTTGGGGAATTAGACATAAGCACGGGTCTTCTGGCACCTGTATACTTTTTCATTCTGTGCAGGAGGAGTCAGTACGAGTTAAAGAAAGCTATCCATTATTTAGGATGCAACCAATGTACAAGTGGAGACTTATGATAATAGTGAGTTAAGGTTGCAGATGGAATTCAAGTTGCTAATGAGCTGACTTTACAGTAGGGAAATTATTCCAGAGTATTTGGGTGGGCCCATTGTAATCACAAAAAGCCTTACAAGTGGAAGAGGGAGGCAGAAGGGAAGATCAGAATGATTCAATGTGAGAAGTAGTCAACCTGTCAAGTTGGCTTGGAAGATGGAGGAGACTCCTTGAGCCAAGGAGAGCAGGTCGCCTCTACAAGCTGGAAAAGTCAAATAAATGGAATTTCCCCTTAAGTTTCCAAAGGGAGGGCAGCCCTGCCAGGGTGAGCTTGTCAGACCGTGTTCAGAAATGTAAGATCATAAAATTGTGTTGTGTTAACTCACTGTTAGTGGTGATTTGTTACTGCAATGTTAGGAAACAGGTATTAGCACTCATGAGGTAATTAAAATCATTGTCTTTGCTGCATGTGGTAATGAAGCTGCAAATGATGTAGATCACCTTGGGCTCCCTACTTTTAAGTTCTCACCCATCAGACAATACACACTACTCCTGGGTTTTGTCATAGCTATTTATATGTATCACCTACGAGCCCCATATCCAGTCTTGGAAAGTCAAGGACTACATCTTTTCAGACAGTATCTCACCCCACCATTTATTAAAAGTATTGAACAGCCACTATGGAGAACAGTATGGAGGTTCCTCAAAAAACTAAAAATATAAGTACCATATGATCCAGCAATCCCACTGTTGTGAATATATGCAAAAGAAAGGAAATCAGTATGTTGAGGAGATGTTTGCACTCTGAAGTTTATTGCAACACTACTCATGATAGCCAAGATAAGGAAGCAGCCTAAGTGTGCATCAATAGATGAATGGATAAAGAAAATGTGATACCTACAGGCCGGGCGCGTGGCTCACGCCTGTAATCCCAGCACTTTGGGAGGCCAAGGCGGGTGGATCATGAGGTCAGGAGATTGAGACCATCCTGGCTAACATGGTGAAACCTCGTCTCCACTAAAAATACAAAATAATTTAGCCGGGCATGGTGGCGGGTGCCTGTAGTCCCAGCTACTCAGGAGGCTGAGGCAAGAGAATGGTGTGAACCCAGTAGGCAGAGCTTGCAGTGAGCCGAGATCGTGCCACTGCACTCCAGCCTGGGAAACTGAGCAAGACTCCATCTCAAAAAAAAAAAAAAAAAAAAGTGATACGTGTACACAATGGAGTACTATTCAGCCTTAAAACAGAGTGAGATCCTGTCATTTGCAACAATGTGGATGAAACTGAAGGTCATTATATTAAGTGAAATAAGTCAGGCACAGAAAGATAAGCTTCTCATGTTCTCACTTATTTGTCGGAGCTAAAAATTAAGACAATTGAAATCATGGCGATAGAGAGTAGAAGGATCATTACCAGAAGCTGGGAAAGGTAGTTGGGAGCTGTGAGGGGAGTGAGGATGTTCAGTAGGTACAAAAAATGGTTTAAAAGAATGAATAAGATCTAGTATTTAATAGCACAACAGGGTGACTATAGTCAATAATAATTTAATTGTACATTTTAAAATAACTAAAAAAGTATAATTGGATTGTTTGTAACACAGAGGATAAATGCTTGAGGGGATGAATGCCCCATTTTACATAATATGATTATTACACATTGCATGCCTGTATCAAAACCTCTTATGTACCTCATAAATATATACACCTATGATGTACCCACGAAAATTAAAAATTAATAAAAAAGAATGAGATCCTATCATTTACAACAACATGGATGGAACTTGAGGACATTTACATTAAGTGAAATAAGCCAGGCACAGAAAGACTAATTTTGCATGTTCTCACTCACATGTGGAAGCTAAAAATTAAAACAATGGAACTCCTAAAGATAGGGAGTAGAAGGATGGTTAGCAAAGGCTGGGAAGGGGAGTGGTGTGAGGGAGTGGGGATAATTTGGAATGATTAACGGGTGCAAAACATAGAAGGAATAAGATCTAGTATTTGATAGCACAACAGGGTGACTATGTCAACAATAATTCCTTGCATATTTTTAAATAACTAAAAGAGTGGGATTGGAATATTCCTAACACAGAGAAAGGATTAATGCTTGAGGCGATGGGTGCCCAGATTACCCTGGTTTGATTGTTACACATTGCATGCCCATATCAAAACACCACATGTACCCCATAAACATATTCACCTATGATGTACCAATAGCAATTAAAAATTTAAAAAACTAAAAAAATTTGGGTGTCAAATATGAACACAATTTTATGTCTCCCTTTTAAAAACTTTTGTGTGATCTCTTCTTTTTTAAGCCAGCTTTTTCTTCCTGCATTTTTATTCTACCCATGGCCCCACAATTCCACTATTCTAAATCATATTTCTCTGCTATCCACAGCCTTTTCTGGATACTACTCAATTCTGGATAACACTATTAGCGAGCAAAATGAAGTAAAGGAAAGTTTTCAATGCCCAACATTAATGTGGCTGAAACAGGCTCAGAGAATCTGCTCAGATCCTCATCAAATCCCAGGGAAATCTCACAGACCTGGATTCCCCAGCACTGGCCTCAAATCCCTCAGACTTTCTGGGCTTATTGAACCAAGGGCATTGGTTGTCTTTGAATAAAGTGTATAGCATGTCAACTACCAAATGTTTTGCTGCAGTTAAAAAAAAAATGGAAAGAGAAAGGGAGAAATAACTCCAATGGCATCTACAATGCCATTCTTGGTATAGAAAACTCTAGAAGAGCATGAAATTGTTTGGGGGTGGCGAATATCCAAACTACTGATGGGTCTGATGTGTTAAAATAAAAACTTCAGTCAAATTAAATTTAAAAGAGTTTAAACTGAGCAATGAAAGAGACTTCAGGGATGCCTTGTGGTCAGAACCAATTTATAGACAAAAAAGGGAAGTGACGTAGAGAAATCATAAGTGAGATACAAAAACAACTGGATTGGTTACAGCTCGGTGTTTGCCTTATTTGAACACAGTTTGAGCACTTAACAGTCTGTAAGTGGTTGAAGTATGGCCGCTGGGATTGGCCAAGACTCAGCTATTGTTACAGGTGCATACTCCTAAGTTAGGTTTTTAATCTTGTCGACCTACTAAGTTAGGTTGCAGTTCATCCACAAGGATGAAATATAGAAGTACCAAGTCCTTCTCAGGTCATATTTAGTTTGCTTTAACAGCAGCAACCTCAATTCTTGCCTCCTCAGAAGAAAGAAGAAATTCAACTGAGGGGCATAAGGCAGAAAAAGAGACTGAGGCAAGTTTCAGAGAAGGGGTGGAAGTTTATTAAAAAGTTTTAGAGCAGGAAAGAAAGAAAAGTACACTTAGAAGAGATCCAAGTGGGTAACTTGAAGGACAAGTGCCCCATTTAACCTTTACTCTAGGACTTTATTTGCTGGCCTGCTTCTGGCATCTTGCACCCATTTTCCCTCATTCTTCCTTAAGGGTGAGCCACACACACGCATGATGACCTACTTGCCTTGAGAGGTGAGCATGTGCAGTGTGTTTAGGAAGCTGTGGGCATGCCCACCTGAGGCTTTCTTCCCTTTTCCAGTGGAATGCCCCCAGAAGGTCATATTCCGCCATTTTGTCTCCTAAGGCGAATGCCCAAGCTCCTGAGATTTTATTGGAAGCTGCAGATTAACAATCTCAACTGTTTGGCAAATTGCGTATCCTGGGGCCTGCGGTCAATTATCACTTTAGTGTGACAACTGTGAATTATCAGGAAATGGTCTCTCCATGGGGTGGCGCTGGCTGCCAATTATCACTTTAAGAGAGGCATCGTGATCACTGCCCAACTATCACCTGATGGTTGCCTGACATTCCTGATGGGAAGCACTCTCCCACCACACTCATGCCTGGCTAACTACCTGTAGCAAAATTGTTGAGAACATTAATTCTTAAGAAAGTTAATACAATTTCTATGGAAATTATAGAAACTATAAATGGAGTGATACACTAGACACTAACGGTGACTCTGACTTCCTAAAAGTGTCACTTAGGGAATTATTATAGGATTGGATTTTAAGCTCTGTTTCCAGATTTACCCCCATGGCCCTGAGTGCCAGCTGAATTTTTAGTGAGCTAGGCCTTCAGGATAAATATGCATCAGTCACTCCACCTACAATCCCCAACCAGTCAATCACTCATCAACAAGCCTGGTGGTGAGGACTGAACTTTGACCTTTTTTCATCTTTTGCCCAAATTCCTATCTAAGGGGCCTAAAGAGTCCACCCTACAAACCATAAAGTCTCATCAGAGGGGTTTTGTTTAACCCTATATAACATGACCTGCTTTCCAACCTGACTCTGGCATAGCATCACATGACAGATAAGAAAGGAAATCCAAGTATTTTAACCCCAAATGTGTTTATTTGCCATATCTTGAGATAGCCCTGCAAAGTTGTATCCTGGGGAAGATCTACTTTCTGTAGAGAATCTCTTTCCCTTTTCCAGGTCCTTTTCCTAATCTGGTAGAGAATCAACTAAGAAGTTGATACCTTTCTAAGTCTGATAAGAAACATTCACTAACATTTACAATCTACTCTCTCTGATGCCTGCTACCTGGAGGCTTCATCTGCATAATAGGAACCTTGGTCTCCACAACCTCCCCTCTCTCTTTTTTTTTTTTTTTTTTTTGACAAAGGATCTCGCTCTGTTGCCCAGGCTAGAGTACAGTGCAGTGGTGTCGTTATAGCTCACTGCAGCCTCTTATCTTAACTCAGACATTTCCTTTCTATTGATTTCAGGTCTTTCGATAAACTCTTTTTTTTTTTTTTTTTGAGACGGAGTCTGGCGCTGTGTCACCCAGGCTGGAGTGCAGTGGCGCGATCTCGGCTCACTGCAAGCTCCGCCTCCCAGGTTCAGGCCATTCTCCTGCCTCAGCCTCCGAGTAGCTGGGACTACAGGCGCCCGCCACCACGCCCGGCTAGTTTTTTTGTATTTTTAGTAGAGACGGGGTTTCACCATGTTAGCCAGGATGGTCTCGATCTCCTGACCTCGTGATCCGCCCGCCTCGGCCTCCCAAAGTGCTGGGATTACAGGCTTGAGCCACCGCGCCCGGCCCCTCGATAAACTCTTTTAACCAATTGCCTGTCAGAAAATCTTTGCATCTGCCTATAACCTGGACCCACCCCCAGCCCTCCACTTCCAGTTGTCCCACCTTTCCAAATGGAAACAATGTACATCTTACAAGGATTGATTTATGTCTTATGTCCTCCTAAAATGCATAAAACCCAGTTGTATAGTTGTGGCCTGACCACCTTGGGCACGTGTTCTCAGGGTCTCCTGAGGGCTGTGTCATAGACCTTGGTCACTCACATTTGGATCAGATTAAATTTCTTCAAATATTTTACAGAGCTGGACTCTTCATCAACAGTGGTCGGCCCTAAGTGCATCCCTAAGTTGGCAAAGCTTTGCTTATGGGCTCAGATAAGTCTCCCCGCTTATGGCAGAAGTGAATGGAAGGCCCCCTCCCAGCCCCAAAGCTCAGGCTTTGTTTCCTTGACTAAAGCCTCCCAGCCTAAGGATCCTGGACACACATCAAGAGAGCTCCCTTGGAGCTAAGTCCTAGATGTCCTGTGTGGGGAGGAGAGAAAAGACAATAACCCTACTACAAAAAGCAAGCCTAGCAAATGATTTCTTAAGTCAGTAAAATACTCATGCAAAAGACTCCGTAAAGACTCGACAGAGACTTCCAGGCCATGTCATTCATCTCCCTAAAATACGCATTTCAAGTTCTCCATTGTGTTTTTGGTACTGTAAAATGTATGTTGATTTAAGCTGTTCTCATGTTACACAGAGGGGTCGCTTTTGGCCTCTGTGATATGCCAAGCACCTTGGCAGGACTCAGAATCCACTCCCTATGCGACTCCTCAGCATCTTTGCTTGGCATAGGTGCTGGGGTTGTCAGCAACTGAATGAAGCTGATGTTTTGGCTTTGGGCCTTGTTAGAGAAAGCTGACATTTGTCCAAATGACAATACAGCACCTGTAAAGGAACAGAAGTGAAGGTACAAAGATGTCGCTATCTGCACAGTGGTGAAGCACCCACACCTGCACTTTGGAGACAGCTGTAGGGCTGGGATTTGCAAATCCTGGCATTTGCACAGAATTGGGCTTTGGCTTGGGTTTGGTAACACTTCTGTTAGAATGCTAGGGGAAAGTCTCTTTGATAATGTGGGGCAGGGCATGACAACTCATTGGCGTCTTCTCTCAAGCTTGGAACCAGAGTCACAAACCAAGATGTTTTGGTGGAAGGAAGTGTGGTCAGTGGATTTGATAATAAGGAAGGCATCAAAAATGCTTTGCATGGCTGGTATGGGAATACTGGGGTGCCTTTTATCAACTCTTACCTCTAACCCGACTACCTTTGGGAATACTTTATTAGTAAATAATTATTGTCTTAAACCATGGCATGCGATTAATTTGGGGAAATAGAAAATTATCTTCATGTGGAAAAACAATAATACCATGTCTTCAAACTACTCAGTCAATAAACATTTCTTATGTTGAGAATAATTTTGTATATATATATATTTCACATTTGAGATAGTTCATTTGATAATCACTTATTTCTATACAAAATGTGGTAAGAATATTGGGAAACATTTGCCCATGAAAAATACCCACAACATGCATCTTCAATTTATAGCCTAATTTGACTTGGCAGACATTTTGCACTCAGAAGCGTGGGACTGAGCCAAATCTAACCTCACCACTTTTATTTTATCAAAACCTGGAGTATTTTGTCATGGCAAACCTGCAAAAGGATTTTCTTCTTAATTATCTTCTTAAAACATTTAGCATTACAAATTCGTCATTCGAGTGGCTATTTGCCTGGAAGTTATCACACATGGGAAAAATGCCAGTATTTGCAAACCCCAGGGTGGTGAATCACTGCAAACAAAACTGATGACTATAAAGAATAATTGTTGTCAAGTCTTTGACAAAGTCCTGAAAAGTGTGTCTCTGATGTTTTCAAAATTCACTCTGAAATTAAAAAGTAAGGTTAACGTTCTTTGTAAAATGAAAATGATTATAAATTGTCCCATTACCTGGATAAGGAAGAGAAGATAGAAAAAGGAATAGCTTTTGTCAAAGAACTCCAGGGTTAGCTGTATTCATTAATATACATGCCAGTGGTCAAACCTAAGGAGTCTTGCAAGAAAGTTAGGTGCAGCCAAATTGCAAGTCTTCAGTTCTGCACGGAGAGTCTGGACAACTACACATGGCAGTGATCGTCTCTCCAGCTGCACACTGGAATCAATTCAAAATCTTTCAGAGCATCCCACTGTTCAGATTCTGATGGAATCAGTAAAGTGTAGCTCAAAAAACAAAAACGAAACAGAGCAAAAAACACCTCGAACGTATCAAGTCACGTTGACATTTAACTTGCTCTCCACCTCTACATAGATAATATATTTAGTATCCTATACATTTACTATCATATACATTTCATATGTATATAAAATTTCATACTTTATGCATAGTATTCCATACATATATACACAGTATTTATACATGCATACATGTTTTATGATATATAATATTCTAATATATAGTATCTCATGCATATATATAATACATAGTACTCTGCACATATAAATAGTATTTCATGCAGAAATACAGCGTATTTCACATATATATAGTCTATACATATATACAGAGTATTTCATACACATATGCATATTTACCTGTACATTTATATACACATATATAAAACCATGTGCTTACTTGCTACAAGCTATGTAGTATCTTTTGCAACTTGCCCTTATGGGAGGACAGTCTGACAGGCAGAAAAGATTAGTGGTTAACTACAAGGACACTGGAACCCAATGGCCTGGGCTTATTTTCAGGCTCTGACACTCAGTAGCTATATGACTTTGGGCTATTGTTTTTTTGATGGAGTCTCGCTCAGTCACCCAGGCTGTAGTCGTGCGATCTTAGCTCACTGCAACCTCCGCCTCCTGGGTTCAAGGAATTCTCCTGCCTCAGCCTCCCTAGTAGCTAGGATTACAGGCCACACCACCATGCCCGGCTAATTTTTGTATTTTTAGTAAAGACGGAGTTTCACCATGTTGGCCAGGCTGGTCTCAAACTCCTGACCTCAGGTGATCCACCTGCCTCGGCCTCCCAAAGGGCTGGGATTACAGGCATGAGCCACCGCGCCCAGCCTGGGCTATTGGTTTAAATGATCTTTGCCTCACTGTCTTCAGCTTTAAAATATGGCCAGTCATAGGGTGGCTGTAGAAATGAATAAAGGAATGTCAGTAATACACTTAGTGTACCTTACAATTAGTGGTTCCTCAGTAAATGTTAGCTGTAGAGGTTAATTCTATTAGTGGTCTCTCAAGTAAACTACAAAAAGCTACAGGCAGGGCCTTGTGAACCATCCTGTGCCATACCGAGGTGGACCACCCTACAAAAGAATGTAAGATGCTTCCCATTATTCATAATGAAGCCAATTGCATTTGATTGGCTGCTGTTTGAGATGGGGAAGGAAACATAGGGGATGAAAAGGTCAAGTCGGCATCAGTTTTGTATTGCATGATAGTCTGGTGCTCTAAGTATAATGACTGATCAATGCTAATTGGCTGTCTCTGTGACTGCCCTTAAATCACTACCAGCTGCCCCTTGAAAGCTATTTCACAAGGCTCGGAAAAGAGAAGTCATTTCTACTAATGACACTCTACAGCGTCCCAAATTATATTTGCCTAGCCCTATATTTTATCAGTATTTCTCAGGATAAATTCCCAATTATACTCAAAAGAAGATCGAAAGGAAGACGCCTGTGGTAGCTATACCTATATTTATCTACATGTGTATGCATTTGCATGCATTTTCATGTCTGCATCTATGTCTTTATATATAACTTAATCCAGGGAATTTGAGGAGAAAAACTTCAATATATTCTGGTGGGCTGAGATAAAAATGCAACGCTTCAATATGACTTTTTGCTTCTTTAGCTCTGCAAGCAGGAATGTTTCTAACATTTATCATTCAATAGCTTCTCAGGGTCTGGGAGAGTGGTTTGCGGCACTGGGCACATGTTAGAATCACCTGGGGACCCTTTAAACTAGCACTAATGTTCAATGTCCATACTTCTCTCCTGATCTTTAGGTGCCAGAGGACACGGGACTTCTTAAAAGCTCCCCTGGGAGTTCTAATAGGCAGCCAGTTTTGAAAGCCTCTGACCCAGGGTCAGAGTCGTGCTAATAATCAGAGTCAATTGTGCAAAACTCAATCTTTAAGTATTACCTTAATCTGAAACTCGATTATTCTTTCTACTTTGGGCAATCTTTAGTTTTCTAACCAATAAAGATTTCACTGTTCTTTTTCTTTTCTCAAATGCACGTCTAGACTATAAACGTGCACCAGGATTTCTCTCAGTGAAATGATTTTTCAAATCTATAGATTTTACATAGTCAAACATTTTGTTTCCTTGGACAAGATGGATTTTTCTAAACAGACTTGTTATGTGCTTGGCTAGTTTATGAAAACAATTCACGGGCAGAAATTGAAGATGGCATCACGTGCATATTGAGTCAATCATTCCTAGAATGTTATAAGTTAAAATCAGCACAAAGTAAATGGCACTCAGCCCTAGGGAAATGTGCAAAAATATGCAATACCTCCTTAAAACTAATTTCTTTAAGTCACTGTGTGTCCCCTAGATGTTTATCTACTTAAAACACAGTGACTCATTTGTGTAAACAGATTGCAAATAATTTGTGTGTAAAATTGAATAGAACCAAGTACATACAGACACCCACACACGCACACAACTGTGTGTATATAAAACCTGTGAGATCTGAATAAAGGATATGGTTTGTATCAATGTCAATTTCCTGGTTGTGATACTATATTGTAGTTTTGAAAGATGTCACCATTGTGGGAAACTAAATAAAGGGTTCAGGATAATTCATAATCTATACTATTTCTTACAATTGCATGTGAATCTACAATTTTCTCAAAATTCTCAATTTTCTCAAAAAGTGAAAAAAAAAAAGAGAGAGAGAGAGAGAGAGGGAGAGACTCCTTTAAAATAAGATTGATAAGTGACATAAGGCTTGGATTTGAATTTAAATTTCACAAAACACAGGGAGCCCTGGACTGCACATTGTTCCTTATCAGTTCTAGTTCTCCCAACTACTTGAATTTCATATATAGAATATATGTAACATTTACTCAGTAACATTTACTCTACAGTGTTCCCATTTCAAAATTTGCTGTGGCATCTAAATCAGACCTCTGGTCCTTAGTTATGATGCAAAAGAACTGTAGTCTTCAGTACTTATGTCTTTGATTTCACGGTCTCTCCTCTCCCCACTCTTATCTTATTCTTTCTTTGCCTTACTTTCTAAATGCCCTCTTAATTCTATTTTGCTTCCATTCTTAGATTTTGCTTTTCCAAATTTTTCTTACTGTGTCCTCTGTATATTAGAACCTTCTATTACACAGATCTTACAAAAACTGCTCAGTTTCCTCATATTATTCTAAATTTCATTCCATCACTGCCAGGGATTGAATATCAAGAAGTGTTGGTACAAATACAACCAACCCAATTTTCTATTAGTTGCTCTAAATTGTTTTAGGAATTACAAACCTTCCACCCCCCCCACCTTAGTGATTTGGCATTTTAATTTTTTTTATGTGATTCATTCAATTTTCTTTTTCTTCTTTTGACTTTTATTTTAGTTTCAGGGGCACATGTGCAAGTTTATTATATGGGTGAACTCTTGTCACAAAGGTTTGTTGTACAGATTATTCCATCACCCAGGTAATAAGCCTAGTACTCATTAGTTATTTTTCCTGATCCTCTGCCTCCTCCCACCTTCCACCCTCAAGTAGGTCCCAGTATCTGTTGTTCCCCTCTTTGTGTTCATGTGTTCTCATCATTTAGCTCCCACTTATAAGTGAGAACATGTGGTATTGGCTTTTCTGTTCCTGTGTAGGTTTCCTAAGGATGATGGCCTCCAGCTCCATCTATGTTTCTGCAAAGGAGATGATATTTTTCTTTTTTTGTGGCTGTATAGTATTCCATGATGTGTATGTACCATATTTTCTTTATACAGTCTACCAGTGATGAGCATTTAGGTTGAGTCTATGTTTTTGTGATTGTGAATAGTGCTGCAATGAACATTTGCATGCATGTGTCTTTATGGTAGAATGATGTATATGTCTTTGGGAATATATCCAGTAATAGGATTGCTGGGTCAAATGGTATTTCTGTTTTTAGCTCTTTGAGGAATTGCCACACTGCTGTTCACAATGGTTGAACTAATTTACACCCCCACCAACAGTGTATAAGTATTCTCTTTTCTCTGCAACCTTGCCAGTACCTGCTATTTCTTTCTTTTTAATAAAATACCCATTCTGCCTCGTGTGAGATAATATTTCATTGTGTTTTTGATTTGCATTTCTCTAATGATCAGTGATATTGGGCTTTGTTTTATATGCTTGTTGGCCATGTGTATGTCTTCTTTTGAAAGGTGTCTGTTCATGTCCTTTGCCCACTTTTTAATGAGATTTTTTTTTTCTTGTATATTTGTTTATGTTCCTTATCGGTGCTGGATGCTGGATATAAGACCTTTGTTAGATGCATAATTTGCAAATATTTTCTCCCATTCTCTGGTTTGTCTGTTTACTCGGTTGACAGTTTCTTTTGCTATGAAGAAGCTCTTAATTAGATCCCATTTGCCAATTTTTGCTTTTGTTGGGATTGCTTTTGGTGTCTTCGATCTGACATTTTTAGACACACATACACACACACACACACACACACATACACGCTTGGATTTTTCCAAGCGCTGTTACATGACCATCTTCATAGTAACCATGAAGTGAGTGACAAAATCCTTACTTTGGGTAGGAATACCAAGGCAGAGAAAGGATAGGCAGGCATACTCTCTGTGTTTCCGCACAAGAGAGGGCACAATTTTTATTTTTATTTTTTTTTTAGACAGGGTCTCATTCTGTCATCCAGGCTGGAGCTCAATCATGTGATCATAGCTCACTGCAGCCATTACCTCGTGGGCTCAAGCGATTCTCCTGCCTCAGCCATCCGAGTGGCTGGGACTACAAGTATGCACTACCATGTCTAGCTAATTCTCCATTTTATTTGCAGAGATGTGGTCTCTTTATGTTGCCCAGGCGGGCACCAAATGATCCTCCCGCCTCAGCTTCCCAAAGTGCTGGGATTGCAGGTGTGAGCCATCATGCCTGGCCTCTTACTCTTTTAAAAAATTTTCTTGTATCCCCTCAGTTTTTTCTCCGTTGATACCATGCTCCGTCAATGGCTGGTATATGTAAAAGTTGTCTCCAATTTATAACAAAGCTGTATTCTCAGGACTCATTTGTGTAAAAAATACCTCCCCAATGGAAACAACACTAAAAATATTTCTTGGGTTTTCAGTCCCTGCCAGGACACTCCACTGGCCCTAAGAACCTGTTTACCCTGTGGTGTTGCTCAAGAAGTAAAAGAATGTGAAGGAAGTTGGATTCTTATTGCAAACTTCAAGCCCGATCTCTGGGTCAGTAGCCCTACCCTCTCTGATCTTTGATGAAGAATGGAGGTTGGAGACCAGTGTGAGGTGCCCAGGCTGTGCAGCTGATTGGCTCAGTGAAGCCTCAGACAATGAGTGGATAAGAACTCCTGGAAAAGTCCCAGGAAATTCAGGCCTCAGGGACTGGGGAGAGTCAAGCCTGGGGCCACTTGCATGTGTGCTCATGCTATAGGGTGGCAGCAGCAGCCATTGAAAGAAATCAAAATATTTCACCCCCAAATACCCCTTCTTTGACTTATTTAGAGATGGCTGTTCAGAGGGCCTGCAAATAACAGCCCTACAAAGCTGTCTTCTGTGGGGGAAATTTACATCTGTGGATGTAGAGAAAATCTGCATTGATGCATTGCTGCAGCCAGGCTTTCTCTGACACCCACTCCCTGCCCCCGTGTCTGGATCTAGGAAAAATTGACTAAAAGCCTGACACCTTTAAGGTCTGAAAGAAACAGTCACCATCTATTCTCTCTAAAGGCTGCGACCTGGGAGGTTTCATCTGCATAACAAGACCACCTTTGCTAGTCAGGACTTCTCTTCTTCCCCTCCCATAAATTGTGTTGCCAAGATTCGAGCCCCCATTCTTTCTGTAACCTCAAGATGGCATAAAAGCGTCAAGCAATCCTCCACTGATAGCCTTGATAGACTGCTTCCATATCTCTACTCTTGTGAATAGTGCTGCGATAAACATGTAAGTATCTTTTTCATATAATGATTACTTTTTCTCTGGGTAGATACCCAGTAGTGGGACTGCTTGGTCAAATGGTAGTTCTATTTTTAGTTGAGAAATCTCCATACTGTTTTCCATAGAGGTCATGTTAATTTGTCTTATGATCAACAGCATGTAAGTTGTCCCTATATACACAATGGAATATTATTCAGTCATAAACAAGAACGCAATCATGTCTTTTGCAGCAACGTGGATGGAATGGAGGCCATTATCTTAATTGAAATGACACAGATACAAAAAGACAAATGCCACATGTTCTCATTTATAACTGGGAACTAAATAATGTGTACACATGGACATAGAATGTAGAATAATTGACAATAAATACTTGGAAGGGTGGGAGGGTCAGAGGGTGGGAGGAAAGAGAAATTACTTAATGGGTACAATATGTATTATTTTGGTGAATACCCTAAAAGCCTTTATTTCTTATGCTTTTTTTCCTTAGGCATTTTTTCCAATTCATCAGCAGTTATGGGTCAATTGCATGTCAAAGTGGGGATGTACAAGCCTCTCAAAACTCTACTTAGATATTGGAGATTTAAAGGCTTTCACCATAGTAGGTAGTATTGAAAAACAATTGAGTAGTATTGAAATACAGGTGAATGCTTATCGGCATTGCATATATCTACAATTTTAGAATAAATATTGGTGACAAAAGAAAAACAGCTTAAAGCTGTATATCCCTGACTTAATATACCACTAAAACCATCAGAAGTTACAATCGTAAACATGATGATAGAAATCTGAAGTGTTGGTTGTCAAACTGCAAGATACTTTCATTAGGATGAAGTGCTGTCTTGTTAACATTTACCAGACCTCAAATTCCATTCACACTGACATGGAAAGAGGCTTTTTAAATCTCCTTGGCAGCAGGAACTGTCCATTTTTCTTCTTAAATGTAATAAAGTTTCTTTTCTTTTCTTTTTTTTAAATTTTGTTGGAGACACGGCCTTGCTATGTTGCCCAGGCTGGCCTCAAACATTCAGGACTCGAGTGATCCTTCAAATTCAGCCTCCCAAGTAGCTGAGACTACAGGTGCATGCTACTGTGCCCAGTAAAAATGTTTCTTTAAGAAATAAATGAGTCGATTCCTTGATCTGGTTTAAGGATACTTTATTATTGAACCAGTATGTACAAACTCTAACATGAAAATAATGAGCCACAGAATATCAAGACTATTTACAATACTTTTTTGTTTTTTACAAAACATTTTTACAAGATTACTTCGCTCTAAATAACATGACAGACATACACAAAAATCCAACTTTTTTATTACATACATAAATAAATATTGACTTTAAATGACCACTGTAAGGGACATGAATTCTACAGACCACTTGGATGAGAAGGTAGCAGTTTTGTTATCTGCACACTACAATATAATTAAGTAAAGGGGGAAAATAATTTTATATAGACCTCTGTTAATCACTCCGTAAATCATATAAGTCACTAAAATATTCAGTAGAGGTAAGACAGTCATGAGAATCCTCTCCGTACCTGACACTGAGTCTGGGCATGCAAAACCACAGGTAGGAGTCAACATCTTTACAGATCTGTTTATATCTTATAATAAACTTTGAAGTACATGCAACAGACATTTAGCCATTGTGTTCTGCCTATAATATGAAAGTTTATATAATAAGTTTTAGAGTTATTTGCAACCATAGAAATGAGTAAACTTGAAAACCCACGGCATAAGAAAGAGCATTAAATAAATACGTCAATATCACAAATGACATTTACGGATACATAGGGCAAAATTAGTATTCGTACTTGTATGATACAGACACAAGTCAAAATCCTGTCTTTTAATCAAGTCGTTTAGTGGACATAAAAGACACAGTTTAGGCCTTTGAAGTTAACCATAATAACTTCTTAGCTGTCCCTTAGTTTTTGGGACTTGCTCTAGAAATTTACCAGGTTTCTTATGAAGGGCAAATTCTCATCTATTCAGTAAAGATCATTCTCTAGCAACGGTTCTCAACCAGAGGTGCCGTCCCTCAAGGGGTAGCTGGCAATATCTGGAGACATTTTTGGTTGTCTCAACTTGGGGGAGGGTGCAACTGGCATCTGGTGAGGAGAAAGTGTGGATGCTACTAAAAACCTACAGTGCACAAGACAAACCCCCATAACAGAGAACTATCCAGCCCCAAAAGTCAATAGTGTTGAGGTTGAGATGAACCTCTGTATATAGTCGGCTATGTATCTAAGGTTTTCAGGACACAGATGTATTTCTAATCTTTGAACTTCGTTTAATACACATTACAAAAAATTACCTGCCATAAACTTTATCTTCTCTACCATGCCATATTAAAACAGTGAATGACTGAAAAGATCACGTTGGTTTGCAAACATCATTCTATGGAGTTCCAGGTAGAAAAACAGGGTAACCCAGATAAATTCATCATTAAGGAGCAAATGTTGTAAATAAAAATAATGCATGTAACTGCAATGTACATCAAATTAACCACCTATATTTGATGACAATATTTTTGATGAGCTCAATTTTTTAAAGTTTCAATACTATTACTGGATATATTTTTCTCACATTAAATAAATGAATCTAATTTCAATAAAACATATTACAGAATTAGGCACCAAAACTATGTTTGTTAAAAAACATAGATTTTATCCTTTATTAGAGCAATCACATTTTTAAAATTCAAAAAATTGTAACTATATTTTTGATCATTGAATAATATTGGAGCTTATTAAAATCCACAAGAGAAACACATGTTTTTTATTAGCCCATTAATAGCATTTTTCTTCCAATAACACCAATAAAATTTAAATTATTTATTTATATCAAAATTAGAAGCCCATAAGAGCTGCTTTAGATTTTTTTAAGGGAGATGTAAGTTTCAGAATCACCATCTGAACTAAAAATATCTGTACAATGTCTATTACCCAGACAAAAGAAGCATGATTGAATTTTATAAAATTAAATTTATGTACTAATTTAATAATATGTTGTATCTATGTATAGACTTCCAGCATTTTTATGTAACAGTACAAAAATTTGCTGGCATAAACATTTGGATTTGTTCATGACAAGTTCATGTAAAAGATAAATGGATAGCCGATAATGAAAAATTTTAATTTTTGAAATTTTAAGAACTTGAAATTCAGATGCTGGTGATGACACCAGAATAAAACATAGCTTTAGAGAAGCTATCTATGGTATCCATTTATTCAAGCTTAGGGATGTTTTCAAATGAAGACTGTTTTCTATTTTCGCCATTCAAAAATTCTTAGAACCAGGTAATTTCACGACTCAATGTGATAAATCCATCCCAACCTGTGACAGGAGCTGCAGAAAACCATTCCGAACCAACATGAACTTTCATTATCAGGTGTCCAATTTATGTTACTTGTACAAAGCTGCAAAACATTCCTGGAACATCCACTTTAAAAACAGTTCACACAGGAAACAGGTTTCAGTATCTATTATCAGGTATCCTTGTTTATAAATGTGTTTCCTAAAGACATGCATCAACATCGGAAAAGTATTTTCTCTGCATTTTAATTTGCCTCGGCCTTTAGACACTGCAGTGGAACCGTGGAGTCAATGACTTCTGAGTTATCCACTCTTCCCAGGAATGGCCAGGCATCTGCATGAGTTCAGGAAACAGTAGAACAACAAGAAGCAAGCACCATTGTCAAAACCTAAGGATAATGTTACTGATTTTCTTCCTGTTTTACTTAGGTAGGTGAAGACATGTGGACACCTTTCTTTTACAGTGTTTAATTTTGATAAATTGCTCTTTTCTCAGAATCAGCACTGATGGGGAAAATATATTATCCTTATGACCTTTAAAAGAGCTGTATCTTTACTCACTATTGGTGAGCTATGAAAACGATTTCTTCAGGGATTCATGCTCAAGGTATATTCATGTATATGCATGTGTCTGTGTGTATATATATGTATATGTACATATATTTGCATATATATACACATGCATTTATAATTATATAGACATGCATATCTATGCACATTTCAAACCATGTATGTGAGTATTCCTTCAAGGAAAAAAACAGTATTAAATTAAACATCTCTGCGTTTTAGGTTGTTACAATATACACTGTAACACTCCATATTGAAAACACGTTTTGACTTAAGTTCATGCTACCAGGCACTAATTTGTAGCATAAAAAATTTTCCAAAAAGTAAGATATAATAGATTTGAAAGCATATGGGTGAATTAAATGCAAGCAACTGTCCTTCTCTATCAATCAAAGGCCTTTTTAAAACATTACCAAGAATATTCTAGCATACAAATACCTTTCTTTGCTTAAGAAAAGGCAAATCTCTGCAAAGATTTAAACATGCTCAATAGTTGGGATTTTTTCATTTGAAGCAAGGAGTTTTGTGAATTTTCAGATGGTGAAACAAAAGTGCACCAAAAGCTGTTATCCACATTGAGGAAAATAAGGGAAAATATAAATAAGATAACATATCAGGAAAATCTCTCACATAATACGATCAAATATTAAAAGGCATCCCCAAGAAATAATTTTCATTTCTCCAAGGTAAAATCTGGTTAGCAGCTTATTTCATTGAGTTCCTCTGGCTTGGGTGTCTTTTGTAAATCATAATTTATAGAGGGAACTTTCATTTACCTTTGCATAAAGAGCAGCATAAGGTACTTAAAGTAGGAGTATTTTTAGATTTAAATTCGTTGGTATATTTTAGATTACACATTTTCATTTAAAAATCACCTAGGATAAAAATGATCTTAGGAAAGATTTGAATAAACAAAGCTGTATAATCTTAGTTGATTTTTCATATTGAATCAATAATTTTGTCAAAAATATATTTTATTGATTAGATTTATGCTTAGTGTTATGTGTGAATTGTGTATTTGTTACTCTCCTTTTTGGGGCAGAGTTTGGTACTCCAAATTCAGGGAAAACTGAGTTCTGTTGTAATTCAATAGAAATGAGCGACACCATACATGAAAACAAAATTTAGCATTAAACAGGCCTATTCTTCATTTTCTCCAAGCTTGTAGGGAACTGGTGTCTGTCTTCACCAATCTACTGTTTCTCACTTGGCTCCAGATGCATCCGTGATTGACAGAAGCTCTTCCTGCAGTAAAGTCACATAGGGGAGTACGGGCCTCTGAGCAGTTCCCACTGCCTCTGGAAGTGTGCATGTGTCGTGGCCCAAGTTCAACAAGCTTACACATCTGTCCAATTTCAAAAAATCTTTTTGAACAGTTTAGTATCTTTCTGGAGAAGGCTTGTAATGATGTGGATGACGATGCTTAAGATGAGATCCTAAAAAGTGACAAAATATGTCAGTCACATCCATTTATATGTATCAAATAAATGATAGAATTACTTTTATTTGTAGAAAAAGCACGAGACCCCGGCAAATGTTCCTTCCTATGACCATGTCTCTCCTATTCTGAATCTGAATGTACAACCACACTCTCTCTCCTTTTCCTGTTTTTCTCTCCCTCTTTGATGCCTTCCTAAACCATAAAATAGTAAGAAAAAGACAAGCTCCTTTCCTTAAGCTCACACTTATTCAATCAAACCATAATCCTTTTTTATTTGCTCAAAGAAGTTTGAAAAATTATCAAATACTTTTGTTAAATGGAATTTCTATGAAGGAATATCAGAAAAGCATTTATTCGATAAAAATCTTAGAGGCTATCAAGCTCTCCCATTGTGATAGTTTTTCTTCAAATTATAAACATACCAAGTTATCAATTATAAGCATACCAATCTATCATTTAAAAAAATCAGAGTTAAAACTATGACTAATTCTCAATGTTTTATCCACACACTAATCATCAGACACTTTTTTTTAAAAAATTTAAGCTTGAAAATAAAGTAAAAGAAGTACATAATTTAAAAATCAGCAAGAGGCTGTTTTGAAAATCTAGCTGACAATTTTCTTTTTAAATTTTACTTGATTTAGCAATAAATGAAGTAGGTGGACTTGGGTCATATCATGAAGAAAATTCACGACATTTATTACAGTAATATCTATGTAACAAGAACATAAGTTCCTTAGGAAAATATTATTTCCTATATTGTGATATTTGAAAATATTGATTTAAAAATATTTCAGTTTGATATGAAACTACAGATTTTTTTCCCGTATGTATTTATGGTTTAAAAGACAAGGAAAAAAGCATGCATTATATTGGGAAAAATGCAAGAAAGGAAAAAAAATAAAGGAAGGATAGAGGAAAGGAGAAAAGAAGAGAGGGAAGGAGAGAGGGATGGAGAAAGGAAACAAGGAAGGAGCAAAGAAAGGGAGAAAAGGGGGGAAGAGGAAGGGAGGGAGAAAAAGAGCAATTAAGCATCAACTATGCATTTTATACTACAGGTACTGGAGTAGAATCTAGTAAGTCGGTACAAACCGGGAGAAAGAATTTCAGATGATGACAATTTCCCTATCTCATAGAAACCTGTAATAGTGTATTTATTTGTTTTCATTTTCCAGCAAGATTTTTCTCTATGTTCACAAGACCTGACAGGACGCCTTAATGCCCTGGCACCCCACTCACTGTGCGCTGAAGAGGGTGGGAGCTCCGGCGTCCGGAACGTCTTGATGGTGGCTGGCCCCTCCCCTCCTGGGGTCAGCACTTGCACTTCCAGTCGGTAAAGAGTAGACGGTCTTAGATTGGGCACTGTTAGGACATAGTGATCCTAAGGGGATAACATAAAAGAGGATGCTCACTGACAACCTTTCAGAGACAACGCGCAATGCACAGAGAGCCTAGGACAGGTTTTCCCCCACTGGAGAATATCATACACAGGCAAGTTTGGTTGCTTTGTAAAGGCACAGTTTAATTTATAGACTTTTTCTCATTTGTGGGGGTTCTCCGCCATATGGTTTCTTAGCACCTCACTCAATTCTTGGCAGCCTAAGACACTTGGCAGAGTTAAAATATGCTGAGGTGCCAGTTCTCAGGGCTCACTCCTGGGATTTTATTTATTTATTTTTTAATTTCTTAACATAAGACTTTTCCATGGTTTAAAGTCTTCAGTTGCACATCTTGTGATATGAATTCTTGATAATCCAAATTTCAGTGAATGAGCCAACTGTTTTTCTTAAAACACAATATCTATCAATGCCCACAACTGAAAGTGTTTATTTTTATGCCAACACATTCTTCTCAAAACTCAATAAAACCTAGTACATTTATAGAATAACTACTCTAATTCCAGGGAATTTTTCCTTCTGAGATTTCAGTTGTGTTTCTTTCCCTCCCCCGCCCCGCCCCCCTTTTGGATTTTATAACGGTAGTTGGCTACTCTAAGGGCATTTTCAGGGAGGGTAAAATCCCACACTATTTTTTTTTTTTTTTTCTGAAGCCAAGGAATTAAGTGACCTGGAAGATAGGCCAACTCATTACAGCCTCGAGCCAAATTTGAAGTTGGGGGGAAGACAGACAAACAACAAGCTTCTTTTAGCTATTCCCCCCCAACCCTCCCCAATTCAACACTTCAAACAGGGCATGTCCACTTGGACCAGAGAGACATGAGGTTAACAAAGATAGAAGAAAATGGCTCAATCACTTACATACAAGATAGGGTAAGGTCTTCTCATGAGTTGGCTCTAGCCATCAAACTTTATCTAGATGGCAGCTTATGCTACTTCTTAGCTATGCACAGTCACATTTGTAATGTGTTAATGCTTGCAAAAGACACACTCAGAAGAAGAAAATGCAAAAATAAGACTCAATTGTACAGCACACAGAATGACAGAGGTAGCCACCTCTGAAGGTCAGAATAAAGGAGCAGTAGATACTGATGACACGGACATAGTATAAGAGGTGGGACCTACGGAAGGCAGGATCTGGGACTGTGAAATAATGCTGTTGGGTAGGCTGTTCTGTCTGCTTTCCGTAGTGACCTCAGCCCAAGTCACTTGAAACCCAGTCATGGGCTGATAGAGATTGGCCTTGGCCATCTTCCAAGAAAAGTGGCCCGTGATGTTCACATCCTGGACGATGAATGAAGCAGAAAGGTTCTCAGGCTTAGCTAGCACCTTAGAAAGAACATGACCTGCAGCAATGCAAGAAGGAAAACCAGGATTAGGTGACTGGAGAAGGTGTGCCCATGGGAACCACTCTAGGAATTTTCAGCGGCCAGTCTGTGGGATGATATTAATAGAAGCAATGTGACTTCGTTCTTTAAACATGGGTTCAGGCAATCACCCCTTTGATATATGGGGATAGGTTGAGTAGGAATCTCCTCACGACACCTTTGTACTAAATGCTCCTTCCAATCTTTTGGGGGTCATTTTTAGAATGCTCTTTTGAAGTTGGAAGCAGGAGAGCAGTTTAGACCCTGGAAGGACTTAACTATTTCTTAAAGAATAGCATGGACTGCAGTGAGAAGGTAAATATTAAAGCTGTTAGAAGAGTTATTAAATCCAAGGCTTTTTTTTTTTTTTTTTTTTTTTCTTTAGAGGCAGGATCTTGCTATGTTGCCCATGCTGGTCTGGAACTCCAGGTTCAAGTGATTCTCCCATCTCAGCCTCCCAAAGTACTGGGATTTCAGGCATGAGCCGCCATGCCTGGTCAAATCCAGGGCATTTAAAAGAGTTTTTCCCACTGCAAGACAGGAACTTTGGCAAGGAAAGGGGTTGGAAGGTACAGATGTGAGGTTTGCTAGGTTGGCATGGAAAGTGTGTGAGTATAATCCACACAGCAAAGAGGTGGGATAAAAATGAAATAATTATATCAAACTTTGCCAAAACACAAGCGGTATCTAAATGTTTGCCTTCATTTCCAAAGGGTAACATTACTATCAAAGGACATCTTTCCAAGGCTGTTAGGCTTTAAAATAACACATTCATTCCTACATATCTTCTGTCCACATTGGGCCATCATTACACAACTTAGAAAGAGAGGCACTTTTGGTTTTTCTGGTCTTGTGAAATGCAGTTTGGCAAGGTTTGCAAAGTGCTGCTGACACCTTAGACCTAGATGCAGAAGTCCTTCAGGTGAAAACGTACCTGCTTCGCCAGGGCAGCCAACGGGTTTGTGGCTCTTCCCCTTAAGAGCAGAGCATGGTGGAGTAGTGAAGAAAGTGGCCTCTGCCTTGGAGTGACCTTTTGGCCGTATTGCTTGGACAGTCACCTTATACTTACAGGAAAATGACAGATCTTGAAGAATTATATAATTTTCCTAGAGCAAGAGAAAGAGAATTATGCTAGCAATAAGTCTCATTAGGGATTAAAAAACACTGGCAAGAACTGAAATCATATTCCATCCAACAAGGATGTTTTCCTATCTAGTGTGTGCAATATGGCTTTTAATAAAAGTACAAAGCACGCACTGTCTACATTTTGATTAATGACAATTGTGAAACACTCCCATGGCTGCGGGATACACCTTCTAGAATTAAACGGTATCGTAATAATTCCTCATCAAAGCACGCTACTTCTAAGGTCACAACCAGCATTTCTGAGCTGGCAGCAGTGCAGGCAGTGGTGTAAAGCTGTAAATACAAATCTAACTTTTTTCAGTTAAAAAGAAACTAATGCCGGCTTCTCTGAGACATAGAATTAGTTTATATGTAAGTTTTTCTGTTAAAAAATGATATTCTTTAGCAATGTAATTTTTCCCTTTTTTGGAGTGCTGTTACTGTTTTCTGCCATAATGTTGTGATTAAATATAAATAAAAGAAAGAGGCTAAATGGTAAGGAGTCAGGGGCTAAGAATATAACTTTACGATAATGTCGAAAGATGACATTTCCTGTGATAATAGGTGTGTACCTCTGTTTCTTTTATATTTGGCTAAGTTGCACTTATCCATTCTGTTTTGTATTTACCAATTCTTAATGTATATATATAAAAGTGCAGATGGAGAGCTGGGCATGGTGACTCGTGTCATAGTCCTAGCTACTTGAGAGGCTGAGGTGGGAGGATCGCTTGAACTCAGGAGTTTGTGAACAGCCTGGGCAACACAGTGAGACTTCATGATTTTGTGTGTGTGTGTGTGTGTGTGTGTGTGTGTGTGTGTGTGTGTTTAATTATATTAAGAGAGAAAAAAAGGCACAGATGGAACATCTCTGGTACTCATTGGATGATGGGTGGGGGTCTTGCTAGGAAGCAGCAGGGCTGATGGGAAAAACATGAGACAATAATTAAAATGAAAACTGAGGCTTGAGTGATTTACTTAAGGGAGGAGTGGAAGTGGCTGCAGGTGACACAGCACTGAATGTTCAAAAGAGATGGGGAGTGACCTCCAGGCCTGCTGGCCCTTCATCCAGATGGTGACAGGAGATGGGGTGCACCCAACTCTGCAGCCAGTTAGTATAAACAGTGAATAGGAAACAAATCAATCTGGACAATGCAAGCCCAACCCAAGCCCAAGCCAAGGCCGCCATGTCTCTTTGGGAGTCTGAATTGCTTTTGTTTGGAAATAAATCTGCTCTTTATATGGGACTGTATTGGAATCCAAGGTTAGCTATTAAGGATCCTGATTCACAGATATTTCAAGATTGCTTTCATGTTGCATAGGAGGCAGACATCTGCAGCAGTAAGTGAATTAGTGGATGCTCCATTGTAGCATAAAAACAAATTATAATAGGCCGGGCGCGGTGGCTCAAGTCTGTAATCCCTGCACTTTGGAAGGCCAAGATGGGCAGATCACGAGGTCAGGAGATCAAGACCATCCTGGCTAACACGGTGAAACCCCGTCTCTACTAAAAAATACAAAAAACTAGCCGGGCGAGGTGGCGGGCGCCTGTAGTCCCAGCTACTCGGGAGGCTGAGGCAGGAGAATGGCGT
>NC_037689.1:30114727-30120863 GCF_003255815.1 Theropithecus gelada
TTTTTTTTTGAGACGGAGTCTCGCTCTGTCGCCCAGGCTGGAGTGCAGTGGCCGGATCTCAGCTCACTGCAAGCTCCACCTCCCGGGTTCACGCCATTCTCCCGCCTCAGCCTCCGAGTAGCTGGGACTACAGGCGCCCGCCACCACGCCCGGCTAGTTTTTTGTATTTTTAGTAGAGACGGGGTTTCACCATGTTAGCCAGGATGGTCTCGATCTCCTGACCTCGTGATCCGCCCGTCTCGGCCTCCCAAAGTGCTGGGATTACAGGCTTGAGCCACCGCGCCCGGCTCAGATAAGTTCTAAGGCCCTAGAAAGATAATTTTTCAGGAGTTTGATTTTTATTTCTACCGGATACATTACATCTGCTCAGCAAATAGTTGTTACCACTCTCAGAGTTCCTAAAGATGATAAGCCTAGGATTGGGGAATCGCACTGACATAAGCCCAGTTCTGTGGGGTTCTGAGGCACGCACATATCAGTAAAACAGAAACCTCACCCCTCTGCCCACAAAAATGTTAATAATTCTCGCTTCTGTTTATTTCTTTCTCCACTTTTCAAATCAATTTCTCTATTTAGAATGTCTGTTGAATTATTTTACTGAAGGTCACAAACATTGGAGCTAATTTAAGGATAAATAAAGGGAGAAACTTTGGTGAACATGAGACAAATCAAATTCAGTAAAACAGAAAAAGAAGCTGTGTATTTCTGAAAATCCAGTGACTTGTTTTATCTCATTATCTTAAAATTATGCCAGTAGGTCTGGTTCTTAAAATATGGTGCTTGCTTTAGAAAATGTTCAAAACAAAAATATTCTAGTTACATATCACAAACCAAAACACTGTATGTTTGGGGCCATGTTTTTGGATTTTTTAAACTGTCCTGAGGTATTACATATAAATTGCCATCAAAGTGTATTATACACTTTGTATAATACAATGACCTCTTAAACATTTTGTGTTGGTTTGTTGATTCTAATCTATAATTCATGTACTAACCCCAAAATATTTAGAATAATATTTTGGGCAATATTGACAGAGTTGCTATCCTCAGAGAGTTTAATGTTCTCTTAAAGTTAAAAGTCAAAATATTGGTGCATGCTATACAGGACAGGGAGATTATTTCGCTAACTGAGCTGATGGCATTTAGGGACATGGTGCAAAATGATAGAGTCACATAGACATTCACTTGTACAATTACACCTTTAGATCACAGTGACATGTCAAAATTCAGAAAATAATTCAAAGGTTTTGTCCAGTTAAGATGAAGCACACAGATACTCAGGCATATTTCCACCTGAAATATGGGAGTTCTTTAAGAACTGTGTCTTTAGTCTCTGCACTTTAGGTTTTGCTCTATGATGGTAACAGAGTAAGCTCCCAGTGCAATGGTGTGAATGGATAAAATAATGAGTGAATATAATGATCATTCTGTTTTCCACTTCCATCAAGTCATTACTCAATAGCTGATTTGTGAGAATGAGTTATCTGTTTGACATGTCTAGTTTGTATATCCTCCGGTCTAATTATGTTCACAGATCAAGTTGGCCCAGAGATCATGTCCTTACGTGGGTCATGCCAGATGATGCCTCTGATCCGGTTGTTCTGTTGTGGGCACACACTTCAGGAAACCACCGCACATGATATCGGTTGACAGTAGGATCTATAATGCCAAAACACACAACCAAAAATAATAGGTTGGATGTTACATTCCATGTAGCCTGGGGTTCTTGAACTTGAGAGGAGAAAAGAAGAGGAAATGAAACTCTACAGGTGACCAGTAAATGCACAGGTGAGCCAAAGGAGGTGAGATTCTGATTACTTAATAATTATAATAATTAATAATTCTGAATACTTAATGATTAAGAACAAAGTAAGGGAAAAAAGTAATATACTGCCAAGGGAAAACCTGTGCTGAAGTGCAAGTACTAAGTAGAAAAAAAAACATTAGTAAAGTCATAGCAAAATGATTCAAAAGATGTCTTGAGAATAACCTAGCCGTGGTTTTTACAGCAGGCAAAGCCCTATAGTGAAAGGTAACACCTAGCAACAGCTCTCGTAATTCCTGTTGTAGAAGAGAATCATCAGAAGTTTCTCAATCCTACATTTTTTGTTTAAATAAAGGCGAGATACTATTGAATCCACACAAGAACAAAAACATTGCCTTCACACTTGCAGAATTGGCTATCCATGTTTATTTCCTGTTACGTATTGCCATAAAGAAGTTCTTTTGTCAAAAGGGATATATGCTTCCCACTCCCTCTTAACCAAGTGCATCGTGGCATTTCTGTATGGCTGATCCCTACTGAAATATGACTTGGTGTTCTCAAACACAGGCCAGAAGACTGACCTTTTGAACATGTTTATTCCCAGGGCAAGAGGCATATTTTCTGTACATTTCTTTACTTTGGACAATAAAGTGGGGGAAAAAAAGAGAAAATAATGACAAGCAACTCAATGAGTGTGGGAAAGCAGGCCTTGACAGTCTCGGGTTTATTAATCACCCCAGTGTGTCCAAGGGGTGTGAAATGGCACCAAACGGCACTATTTTGCAGGTGATTAGCATCTTGTCCCCAACATCATGCCAAGTGTTTGATGGGGGTTTTCAGAGGACAAAACTCTTTGATGAAATTGGGTTGATCTAGTGGGAACTTTGCTTTGAGCACTTTGGAACCAGAAAAGAAGAACTTTAAATGAGAGAAAGCAAACAGATATAAAAGTGGGCACTCAGGGCATTTAGTTAAAAGAGAAATCACGTACTAGAGGTTTTAATTTTTACATAGCAGACATCAAGCGTTTATTTTTTTAAAAAAGAATTATAGGCTATTCACAAGGCTGACATCAATCACTGAGTGTGTTCATGTTCTTCCATTCAACAGCAGTGAAATAATCACACAGGAGTGGCTGCTGCCCTCCTGAATTTTACATAGAAATGGGGCCAATAATAACAGAGAATAAATACAATACATAGGTAAGATAGGTATTATGTTAGAAGGTAATAAGTCTACATATAAATACAGAAGGTGGCTGGGCACCGTGGCTCACGCCTGTAATCGCAGCACTTTGGGAGGCCGAGGCAGGCAGATCACAAGGTCAGGAGTTCAAGACCAGCCTGGCCAACATGGTGAAACCCCCTCTCTACTAAACATACAAAAATTAGCCAGGCGTGGTGGCAGGCGCCTGTAATCCCAGCTACTCCGGAGGCTGAGGCCGGAGAATCTCTTGAAACCGGAAAGTGGCTATTTCAGTGAGCCGAGATCGCCACTGCACTCCAGTTGGGGCAACAAGAGCGAAACTTCGTCCCCCCCGCCCCCGCCCCCACAAAAAAAAACCCAGAAGGTAAGAGCAGTAGGGTGGATTGACAAAAAGTGCTGATTTTATATACGGCGGCTGGCGTGTGTTCAATTCTGAGTCAGGACTTGAAGAAGGTGTAGCAGTGGGTAGTGGCACTGCAGAGACCTGTGGGAGGGCGTTCTCAGCCAGCCCTGTCCAACGGAACTGGCAGTTGGGATGGAAATGTTCTGTCTGTGGTAAACACTAGTCACCTGTGCCTATAAAGCACTTCACATGTCCTCTGTTTAACAGAGGAATTAGATTCTTTATTGTTTCATTTTAATTAATTTACATTTAAACAGCTGCAGATGGCCATGGTTACAATACTGGGCAGCTTAAAAGCTCTACCAGCAGGGAATACACAGCACGTGTCAAAGTGCTGACATGAGAACGGAGCATGACAGATGACTGAGGGTCTTTGGTGAAGAGCAGCCAGGGGACTTGGGGTGGCTATATTACAGGAATACGAGGAGGCTTGGCTGCCCTGGGGATCCTCCATATCCTAAAAATCCTTTACATATTTTACAATGCAATTATATTTTCATAGGAGGCAGCATCAAGAGTGACTCACGGGGCACTCCTTTTGGGTTCCCTCCCTTTTGTTAGCCCTAAATCTCGCCTTGTCTGAGTTCACTGCACTTGCTTCTTCTCTCTGTGTCACCTCCATCAATCACTTCATTGATTCCCATGGCTTGAAAAATTTTTCTGCTGACAGCTCCCAAACGTCTACTTCCACCTGAGCTAGTCCCTTGAAGAGCTGATGCTCCCTCGTTCCTCTCCCATGTGGAGGCTTTCCAAACTCAACTTTGCTGAAGCTACCATGTTGATTTCTGTACCTCAACTTCTCCTAGCATTCACGCTTTTCTTTCTGGCTGTAGGATACAGAATTTTAACCCCACAGACGACCTTCGAGGAAGGTGGGCTTCAGCAAACAACTCCAGCAGCCTCAGTGAGCCTCATTCCCTTTATCTGAAAATAAGGATACTAATTCAGCCAATGCAACAGGTTTGGTGTGAGTTTTAAATGAGTTCATGTACTGGTTTTCTATAGCTGCTGTGACAAATTACCATGAGTGTAGCTGCATAAAACAATATAAATGTCTTCTCTTCTGTAGGTCTGAAATGGGTGTCACTGGCCTAAAATCAAGGCAGGCCTGTACTCCTTTCTGGAGGCTCCAGGGAAGAATGTATTTTCATGACTTTTCCGGTTTCTAGAGGCTTCTGGCGTTCCTTGGCCGGTGGTGCCCTTTCACCAGCTTCAAAGTCAACAACACTGGGCTGAGTCCTTTGCACCATGCCATCTCTCTGATTCTTGCACTCCGCTTCCCTCTTCTACTTTGAAGGACTTTTGTGATTGTATTCGTTTCCACCCAAATAACTACGGGTAATGTCCCCATCTCAAGGTTGGCTTTGAGTCACTGAATGGCTTTTCTCTGCCCTCTGAATAAAGACACTAATACTCCTTAGCCTGGCTTCCAGGTCTCCACTGCCTCTGCATATTCATCTCATGCAGAGACTCCTCTCATTCCCAATGTTTTGTTTGATTCTGTTGTTACTTCACGAATCCCTGTCAACCCCATCTGGCCAGAGCTCCATAACTACAAAGATAATGCCTATTTGCTGTCACTGTTGCATAAACAAAGATGAGCATGGCGCCTGGCAGGTGATAAACAGACAGTAAACATTTAATGAATAAATCAGTGAAAGAAGATATAGCAGTTCAAATTCACTTTTATTTCTCTACTCATTCTGGCAACAGTGAAAATAATTCCTTATAATCTAAGATATGGAAGAAATAGTGTGAGAAGACATGATATTACATAAGGTAATTAAAAGCAATCTGAGAAAGTAAAATATAAATTAAACTTAGATTTAAAATGCCCTGAAAGTATTGTAAATGGCACCCCCAAATGACCAGTATGGGGACATTTATTTTTTAAAAGCAAGCCCTAAAAATGTCCACACTCGTTTACGTGACTTGAGTTCAATTTTAACAGGTCGATTCATAGATATTTGCTTTGGTGGAAGTTATTTATACAAACATCATGTCCTTAGTTTTATCTTGCCAATTAATAAAATCCTAAGAGCTTGTATTTTAGGTTATGACTGCAGGTCTCAATCTGTAACTAGAATATTAAAAATAGCAGAGTTCAGGCTGGGTGTGGTGGCTCATGCCTGTTATCCCAGCACTTTGGGAGGTTGAGGCGGGTGGATTGTCTGAGGTCAGGAGCTCAAGAGCAGCCTGGCCAGCATGGTGAAACCCTGTCTCTACTAAAAATACAAAAATTAGCCGGGTATGGTGGCACATGCTTGTAATCCCAGCTACTCGGGAGGCTAAGGCAGGAGAATCACTTGAACCCAGGAAGTGGATGTTGTAGTGAGCTGAGATCGTGCCATTGCACTCCAACCTGGGCAACAAGAGTAAAACTCTGTCTTAAAAAAAATAATAGGGCCGGGCGCGGTGGCTCAAGCCTGTAATCCCAGCACTTTGGGAGGCCGAGACGGGCGGATCACGAGGTCAGGAGATCGAGACCATCCTGGCTAACACGGTAAAACCCCGTCTCTACTAAAAAATACAAAAAACTAGCCGGGCGAGGTGGCGGGCGCCTGTAGTCCCAGCTACTCGGGAGGCTGAGGCAGGAGAATGGCGTAAACCCGGAAGGCGGAGCTTGCAGTGAGCTGAGATCCGGCCACTGCACTCCAGCCTGGGCGACAGCCCGAGACTCTGTCTCAAAAAAAAAAAAAAAAAAAAAAAAAAAAAAAAAAAAAAAAAAAAGGGGGAAAATTTATAAAAAAAAAGAAAATTTT
>NC_037689.1:30120914-30182778 GCF_003255815.1 Theropithecus gelada
AAAAAAAAAAAAAAAAAAAAAAAAAAAAATAATAATAATAATAAAATAAAATAAATAGCCAAACACTTCCTGAAGGGCTGTATATGAAAATTCTGTGCTAAATACCCAACTGATCTGGTTCCTTAGCTTAATTCTTTCCACAAATAAATGACATTACAAAGAAAGTACTTGAAAATTATTTTTAAGTGATAAAAACTTTACTTGTAATATGCTTCAACTATGGTTCAAAAATTAGATGGATCTAATTTTCTTTTCAAATAGATCTAACTCACAGTGTCTGGTATAAATAAAGGACTCTAAAATTTTTCATTAAACGTGAATTCCTCAGTTTGCAAAAGTCTAATGACCAAGAATGATAGGGTTATTGACATTAGAGCTCTGAGAAAGAGGCAATCCTTGGGTTCCCCAGAATAATAATTGCTGTAAAAAGAATTGTAAGTCATAGCATCAGGGAAGGGGGCACACACTTAGAGAGGTGTCACAGAATGCCAATTCCACCAGGGTGGGGATTTTTGTCTGCCTCTTTGCAGTATTTTAGCATCCGAAATGGTGCATTGCATACAGTAGGTGCTCAATAAAGGTTAGTTGAATGAAGTCTTCTCATGGATCAATGCCCCATACTCTATCTGTAAAAATGATTTGGTGAAACAGAACTTTCTGATGTTGTACAACTAAAGTAAGAATTTCTGAGTGCCACATAGACACGCTACTTAAAATAGAAGCATGAATGTTTCCTCTATGTCTGAGCTAACTTTTCACATTTATGTTGTAAAAACACAAAGTCTAGAGCTAGAAAACCATCAAGGTGCAGTGGCTCGTGCCTTCAACCCCAGCGTTTTGGGAGGCTGAGGCTGAGGCTGAAGGATCACCTGAGGCCAGGAGTTTGAGACCATCCTGGGCGACATAGAAAGACCGCATCTCTACAAAAAATAAATTAAAAAAAAAAATTAGCTGGGCCGCCAGGCACTGTGGGTCACGCCTGTAATCCCAGCACTTTGGGAGGCTGAGATGGTTGGGTCACCTGAGGGTGGGAGTTCGAGACCAGCCTGACCAACATGGAGAAACCCTGTCTCTACTAAAAAGACAAAATTAGCCAAACATGGTGGCGCATGCTTGTAATCCCAGCTACTTGGGAGGCTGAGACAGGAGAATCGCTTAAACCCAGAAGGCAGAGGTTGCAGTGAGCCGAGATTGTGCCATTGCACTCCAGCCTGGGCAACAAAAGAGAAACTCCTTCTAAAAAAAAAAACAAAAACAAAAACAAAAACAAAAACAAAAACAAAAACAAAGAAAGAAAAGAAAATTAGCTGGGCATGGTGGTGCATGTCTGTAGTCCCAGCTTCTTGGAAGGCTGAGGCAGGAGGATTGTTGAGGCCAGGAGTTTGAGGATGCAGTGAGCCATGATCATGCCACTGCACTCCAGCCTGGGTGACAGAGCAAGACTCTGTCTCTACGACAAAAAAAGGAAAGAAGAAAGAAAGAAAAGAAAAAGAAAGAAAGAAGGAAAGGAAAGGAAAGGAAAGGAAAGGAAAAAGGAGAAAGAAAGAAAAGAGAAGAAGGAGAGAGGGAGGGAGGGAGAGAGGAAGGAAAGGAAGGAAGGAAGGAAGGAAAAAAGGAAGGAAGGAAGGAAGGAAGGAACGAAGGAAGGAAGGAAGGAAGGAAGGAAAGAAGGAAGGTCAGAGAGCCTAAAACAATTGTTTATTCTATTATTACACAGTAAAAATGAACTAATATCAATGGAGTAATAAAATTACTAACAAAATTAACTAAGTGAAATTGTTTTAAAATAGTTTGTTCTATAAATGCAATGTTGAAAATATTTATTTTCTCCCAGAGCATTCACTATTACAACCCAACTACTATGTGTATTAAGTAAAGAAAGCTAATATTTGACGTTTAATTCATTTATCTATGAAACTACATGCTACATCCTAATAACTGAAACTGTCACTGAAAAATGTTGAGGGAAATGAATAGATTTGGGCTTTTAGGTCCCTAACTCCAAGTCCAAAAGCAATATTTTGCCCACCATCACTTTTAGCAATGTGACGTAAGAACCCATTTCTGTTTATAATGGAGTTTTGATTAATGAACAAGATTCTTTTCTTCCCTTATTTGCCAAAAGCATTAAGTCCTTTTAGGTTTTCAACTCAGTGTGTCCACAATTGGAAATAAATTATAATTCAAAAATATTCAGCTACTTGTCAAGGAGTTTGAAACCACTTTAGATGGGTCTATTGAGTTTCATACAGAGCAGACAATTTCTCATTTTACAAAGTCAAAAAATCCAGAAAATCCAGCCAAAGTGTCCTTTCCCATGACAGAAACGGTGCTGATATTCACATTCCATACAGAGCTCCTATGCTAGTAATACTGAGTCCATTTCAAAGGTCTCCTTTCCTACATGTGTGATAATTACGAATAAGAACATGTTTTATGAATGTCTGGGGAAACTTTGGTTTGGGATTCTGTAGATCATGTGGTGAGTACATAAAAGGTTTCTGGAAGGAGGGAAAATGTGGAATAAGTTTGAAACATACTTTCCTCTTCGTTGTTCTTTGGACTTTCCAAAGCTTTCTGCCACTCCCTTCTATCATGTGTTCAACATCATGAGCTCTGCTACAATTTATATGTACATTTGGCTTTCAAATTTAAAATAGCAAGGGACATTGGAATGGATAAAATTTAAGAAAAAGGACTTTTTGGAAAAATACGAAACTCTAATTAGAGCATGAGCTGTTCTCAGCTCCTGATAGTGAGTGGGTGTGTGATCCAATGGAAATCAACTAACATCTGCAGATCCCCTGACAGTATAGGCAGTGGATTGACCACAGCTCCAGTCAAATCCACAATACTATCACACAGCTACCTCCTGAGCTACAAGTATGTATTTCTGACTGCCTATAACATTTTCTGGCTATCATGCAGTTATCTCAGATTCAACACACCAAAACCAAATTCTCCATAGCATGGAGACATATCCCAGGAAACATATCATAATTCTACTGCTCACAATCTTTGTTAATTGAAGTACTGTTAGTCATTCAAGCTAGAAGGTAAACACTCCCTTTAGATCCATTTCTCTTTTTCCCTTCAGCCAGGTCTTAATATCCAAGTGGCCATACATCCTGGCTCTCCTACAGTCTATGTCTGTTGGTGGGGAATAATGTTTACAAATGCCTCCTTTTATTCTCAAATAAATCCCACTTCAGACAATAAATTATGTGGACACTTGTGTAATACTCTTACGTAACTCGCCAACCTTCCTCCTACTATTGCTGTCTTTAATTCACGATCTGATTATTTCTCGTCTTGGCTACTGAAATTAAACGACATGCTCTCTCTGAACTTTCCCAATCCATTCTCCTTGCACGCTTGCTTTTGCTAACATCTCCAAGTCCTACTCAGACCTTCCCCTGCTACTTCACATTCCTTTCCTCCACATAGAACAAAATCCAAGCTTCCTGGCATAACATATAAGCTTCTCCATCACTCGACATTGATCAGTCTCTCCAGCCTCACACAGTCACTTCCTCAGCCTCACCAATACTTGACATTCCTGATCTTTCTCCCAGCTGCACCTCTTCATTTCCTGGGTCAGAAGTGTTCATCTTCCCTGGCCAAAAAAAGTAATCCAGCCTTTAAAATGTACCTTAAACTTTACCTCCTCTGTGAAAATTCCTCTGCACACAACATCAAAATCTCTCTGCTCTCAACTACTTCAGCTGTTTATCCAGACTGCTGTGAAGAATAATGTCTTATTATGTGGCAACTGCCTATCTGCCTAAGCCTCAGAACTGCAGGTTCCTTAAAGGTAGGAAATATCCGTTATCCATTATTGTATTCCCATCACATGGCACAGAGCCTGGCATAAAGTCGGTAATTTGTGTCCATTTGCAAAAGAAGACAAAAAGTAAATAGAAATGCATTCATTGATATATCTAAGTTAATTCAAAGGTTTTTTCTGTTTTGTTTTGGTTTTTTTTATGGAGTCTCGCTCTGTCACTCAGGCTGGAGTCAGTGGCGCAATCTTGGCTCACTGCAACCTCCGCCTCCCAGGTTCAAGAGATTCTCCTGCCTTGGCCTCCCAAGTAGCTGGGACTATAGGCACGCACCCCCATGCCTGGCTAATATTTGTATTTTTAGTAGAGACGGGGTTTCACCATATTAGCCAGACTGGTCTCGAGCTCCTAACCTTGTGATCCACCCGCCTCGGCCTCCCAGAGTGCTGGGATTACAGGCGTGAGCCACCGTGCCTGGTCAATTCAAAGTTTTAAAACTTCACATTTTCAAATGAAAGTTGAACATACCATTTTTGGATGTATTAAAATACTCATCTAAAGACTCTTATTACTGTTTGCAATGTTTACTATATATCTAAAGGATCAACTTAAAAGAACTATCAGACCTTTCTTCCCTTTCTTTTTTTTTCTATATTTCCTTTGTCACTTTAATTGAAAATGAAAAGATTCTGCCACCAGCTGTCAGACACAGGATTTGTGTAGGAAAATGAAACTCTATTTGTTTTTACACCTTATTATTTTGGTAAAGGGCTTGGTGTACTCAGTAGAGTCATAAGTATTCTGTCTAGATATTTTTATACAATGTTCCTTTTAGATTCCAAACTCTTTGGGAGGATCTTCCTAAACAAGGTAAAAGCAAAATGCCAAATTCCATATTTTTGCCCTTCTTTTAAAGGGAATCCATACCAAGTGTTTTCAAGAACTTCCTGTTACTTCAAAGAAATTTTTAGCGTGAATACGTAGAGAGGGCATGAGTTGAAACGGCAAGAAACAGATGCGTGGTCTACAAAAAAATCCACAGAACAAATCCTGACATGTCACTAAAGATGTAGAATGAATCTCTGCCTCTTGAGTAAGCATTAACACTGTAACCACAATAGTTTTGACTGAAGGCTACAGTGTCAACTGTTGACGGCCACTGCACAGAACATTCTCTTTTAGAAATATATTTGACATCAGTTGTATCTTTGGAATCAAGGTTTTGGCCAGCCACAAAGAAAGTTCTCTGGTCAGCATGGATGTGTACTTATTAGATGATGGCTTCACATTGGTCTGCAGTAGGAAGCATTCCTGGAGGTTGACAGAGCTCAGAGGCTGGAAATGGGTATGAAGAAAACAGTTTGAACACTAACTGACTGCGAGGCATTTCGATTCGTGAAACAAGTCATTACTGACAAATAGAGGCTTGTGTATCTCCGTCACAGGAGCTCATCACTCCCAGCTTCTCCTTTGTGGCCCAGGGTCCAAGTCACTAAACATCAATCAAGTCAGCATCACTTTTGGAACCCAAATCAAGGTCACTCCTTGCCTTTGGATCTTGTCTCTTTATCGTCAAGTCCACAATTTCATGCATCATAAATTGGATAACACTATGGACTCTAATATTGATTAATAAATATTGATACAATTCTCTGCTTATGGTTTCTTTAAAGATTTCAGTATTTGAGAAAACCACTGATATTCTTCACATTTATTTCTAACTTTGAGTTATTTAAAGTAATGCGTGTGTATATATGCGTGTATGTGTGTATATGTGTACGTATCTATGCCAACAACCATGTTTCCTATTTGTCATGCACTGAAATCATTATTGTATGGCAATACTGGTCACACTACTGCTTGCTGATACAGTGCAGTGAAGGTGAATCCCTTTTCTTCTGCCAAATTTAAAAAGATGCTTAAGTTTTATAGCACTTGTATTGCAAACTGGACAACTAAATCATGTTTTAAAGCACTGCTCTTTGTTGTTCACAAAGGAGAAAACATTGAGAGTCAGTCCTAAAGCAACACCAAACCTTACAAGGCTGGGCTCAGAGGCTCTTTACCTCTGTTCTGACATCCTGTCTTCTCTCTGCACTACAAGCAGTGCCGTAAGAATCCTCACACTGAAACACCTAAGGTGTCTCCTTTGTGTCAGCCACCGGTCCAACCAATCTGGATGTGTAATCTCATTTATTCCTCACAACAGACCTAGGAGGTGATCTATAATGCTTCCTCTAGTTTATCATGTTTTAATAGAATAAAGAAGAAAAATGTATGATCATGTCACTAGATGAAGTACGAATATTAGATAAAAATCAGTATCGATTAACCACAAAAACTTTGCAAGTAAGAAGAGTAGAGGATTGTATTAATCTGACCAGGGATGTCTTCAAAAACCCTAAAGATCACTTAAACATCATGCCTAATATTATCACTTTTAGTCACCATTTTACTGAAACTCTCAGCCAGTTTTAAGGCAAGGGAAAACTAAAACGTCAAAGATATGGAAAGGAAAATATAAAATTCTCATTATTTACAAACTAGATGATGGTTTTTGTAGAAAAAATGCAAACAAATCATCAGAGAAAATGTTATAATTAACAAAGTACTAAAACAATATTGCTGGATTCACAGTCAATAATATATGAATATAAAACATTTATAATATACCAACAATAAAAATCAGAAAGTAAAATTGAGGAAAAAGTATGCCATCTATAATAGGATACAAATAAAAACAAATATCTTGGAAAAAGCATATTAAAAAGTGTCATACTCTCTATCCAATATATTATAAAACATTGTTGAGAGAAAAATTTTAAAACTGAATACAGTGACATATCATGTTTGTAGATTGGAAGACTCAGTATTTTTAAGATGCCAATTCTTCAAAATCATTGATGTGTGGATGAATTCAATCTCTATAAATATCTCAGGAGGTTTTTGTGGAAATTGAAAAATTAACTCAAATATGTATATAAACATTCAAAAGGTCAAGAATAGTTGAGACAATTTGAAAAAGAAGTAAAAACTAGAGGACTATCATTAGAAATATTTATAAATCTATGGTAGTTAAGACAGTAAGGTATTGTCAAAACATTGGAAAAATATGCCAAAGACTCTATAGAAAGTCCAAAAATTAACTTGCATGTATATGCATTATTTAGGGCAAATAAGGCACTGTAGAACTTTGGGGAAAATCGTCATTTGAAAAATACATAATGACGTATCAGAGAAGGAGATCAGAAGAAAAAAAAAAAAAAAAGAACACTGACCCTCTACAACAAAAATCAATTCTGGGTAAAAGAGCTTAAGAATAAAAGGTGATATGGTTTGGCTATGCCCCTACCCAAATCTCATCTTGAATTGTAGCTCCCATAATCCCCACGTGTCATGTGAGGAACCTGGTGGGAGGTAACTGAATCATGGGGACGAGGTTTTCCCATGTTGTTCCCGTGATAGTGAGTAAGTCTCATGAGATCTGACGGTTTTATAAAGTGCAGTTCTCCTGCACATGCTCTTTTGCCTACCGCTCATGTAAGGTATACCTTTGCTCCTCCTTCACCTTCCGCCATGATTGTGAGGTCTCCCCAGCCATGTGGAACTGTGTGTCCATTAAATCTCTTTTTCCTTACAAACTACCCAGTCTCAGGTATTTCTTCATAGCAGTATGAAAATGGACTAATACAAAAGGTGAAACAGTAGACAAGAAGACAAGAAAGGAGTATGTATATCTTTGTGACCTTTGTATGAAAAAGGATTTCCTAACCAGGACACAGAGAATACTAAACCTAAAGGAAACAAAATGAATTGCTTATCTCTAAAATTAAGAACCACTAGGGGCTGGGAGCGGTGGCTCACACCTGCAATCCCAGCACTTTGGGAGGCTGAGACAGGGAGATCACCTGAGGGCAGGAGTTCAAGACCAGCCTGGTCAACATGGTGAAACCCCATCTCTACTGAAAATACAAAAAATTAGCCAGGCATGGTGGCAGCCACCTTTAATCTCAGCTACTCTGGAGGCTAAGACAGGAGAATTGCTCGAACCCGGGAGGCGGACCAGCCTGGGCAACAAGAGTCAAATTCCATAAAAAAAAAAAAAAAACAAACCACTAAGAAGAAAGTTAAAAATGCAAGAGTGGATCAGAGTGGAAGAAAATACTTACATGAAAACAAATGACGGCTGGACGTGGTGGCTCACGCCTATAATCCTAGCACTTTGGGAGGCCAAGGCAGGCAGATCACTTGAGGTCAGGAGTTCAAGACCAGCCTGGCCAACATGGTGGAACCCTGTCGCTACTAAAAATATAAAAATTAGCTGGGCATGGTGGCACACGCCTATAATCCCAGCTACTCAGGAGGCTGAGGCGGGAGAATCGCTTGAACCTGGGAGGCAGAGGTTGCAGTGAGCTGAGATCACACCACTGCACCCCAGACTGGGCAACACAGCAAGACTATGTCTCAACAAACAAACAAACAAATAAACAAACACCAAATGACTTTTATATACAATATAAAAAGCATTCTTGCAGGACAGAGTAGCTAAAGAGTTGAAAGAGTCCTTCAAAAAAGAGAAATCCAATTGTCAGTAAACTTACAAAAAGGTGCTCAACTTCTTGGACACCAGAAAAGTGCGAATTCAAATAGCAATGAGGTATTACTATGAACATACCAGAAAGGGTAAACTTACAAAGATGGTAAATACCACATGGCAGAGAGAATGTGGAGCACCTGGAACCATCACCATGCCCTACTGGTGAGAATGTAAACTGGTACAACCATTTTGGAAAACTATTAATGTTTTCTAAAACTTGACATAGTCTACGGCCTAAGAATCCCACCTCTATGGAAGAGTATGCGTCAAACAACATGTGCTAATAGGGCATTCACACACGTACTATTCTTAATAGCTCCACATCTGAATAAGTAAATCTCCATCCACAGCTGAAAGGATACACAGATTGACGTATACTAAGGACATCCAGGCAGCAATATAAATGAATTGTTTCATGCAACATAATGCATTGGTTTTTCATAAAATGCTCATGGCAAGAAGCCAAATACAAATAGAAATTGAGTGACTCCATTCTGATAAATTTCAAATACAGGCAAAATAAATATTGAGTTTCAAAAGTCAGGATGGTGGCGGTTACTCTTGTATGCTTGAGATATTTACTTTTTCAATAGTAGATGTTTACATTTTCATTTTATTACATTATGCTTAAAATTTTAATATTAATAAAATATGTTATATTTTTAAAATATGAATAAGTTGATAATTTTAATTAATATAATAGATTAAATAATTTTCTTACTTAATATTTATTATAAAATTAATTGTAATATAGACATATAATATAATCTTAATGCAATAAATGTTGAATAAACTTTAATTTTTTTTTTTTTTTTTTTGAGACTGAGTCTGGCTCTGTCGCCCAGGCTGGAGTGCGGTGGCCGGATCTCAGCTCACTGCAAGCTCCGCCTCCCGGGTTCACGCCATTCTCCTGCCTCAGCCTCCCGAGTAGCTGGGACCACAGGCGCCCGCCACTTCGCCCGGCTAGTTTTTGTATTTTTTAGTAGAGACGGGGTTTCACCGTGTTAGCCAGGATGGTCTCGATCTCCTGACCTCGTGATCCGCCCGTCTCGGCCTCCCAAAGTGCTGGGATTACAGGCTTGAGCCACCGCGCCCGGCCTAAACTTTAATTTTAATTAACATTATAGAAATAAAATATATTAATGTTAATAATAATATCATTTTACTTGCAGAATGGATTTCAGCAGCTTGAAAGAAAATCCTGGAATAGGAACCACTCCAACACCAATATCGCTTATGGCACATGGCCCATCAATACCTTGAGTAAAAGTGAATTTCAGAAGAATGAGGAGAATTTTGAAAACCTAACTCTTGAAACAATCTATTCTGCTTATGTTTTTAAGAGGCATAAGAGTGATAAAGATAAAAGACTCTATGTTGAATAAATTCTAAAAGTACCACCTTGATAATAGAAAAACAAATATTCAAAGACAAAAAAAAAACCAAAACAAAAAGAATTTATGCTAAAGATAAATGTTCAAACGAAATGAATCTATCCTAAGGACAAATGTATTGGGGCCTTAATTAGAAAATAGAAATTCTAAAGGAACTGAAATGTTTCATTGTACTGGAATAATGACATGTATTATGATATTAAGATATACCCATACAGAGTAGCATTTATAGAATGTTATGAAAAATGCATTACAATATAGCAGCTCAAATAATGTTACACAGAAATATGTGTGTATGTTTTATAAACACACTCACACACACACACCCTAACTGAGTGAAAGACAGATGCATAGAAAATTTCTGAAAGGAAACCCACCAAAATGCTGTTTCAGGAAATGATACTGAGATAATAGGTGACTTTCCCCTCCTACTTTCTAAATTATTTGTATTATGGATCTTTTTTTTAAAAAATAAATAATTTATAACAAAAATTACAGCTCAAAATAATGAGTATTTTGAGTGTTTTGGATATAACATCAGCCAATCAGCCCTCTGGGAAAGAAATGAAGACAAGCTAATATTCCTGAAATGAAAATATTTAAGTAATTGACTGTTGTAGATTTCCAGATGTGAGATAACTATCAACTCATTCAGACTTATACTATTTAAGCGTTTTGTTCAACAACCATTTGCCTTAGTATCGATACAGTGGCTTGACATTTACTTCTTCAAAACTACCTCTACATTACTGTGCTGTTTAAAGCAAGTAGGAAATAAGTAAGTAATGTTTATGTACCTTCTGTTTTCTTCCAGTAGACTTTAACTTGCAGTTGGCCATCCTGATAGAAGGGAGCTCCAACTTCCAGCGGGCGAGTGGGTCGTCGTCTTTGAAAAGGGAGTTGTGTTTGAATTCCACCTTTTCTAGTTTTCGCAAGCTGTTCTTCTATAACAAAGTACAACATTCTAAGTTACTTGTTAAAAATAATTATAGATTCCTGGGCAAGGTGGCCAAATAGGAACAGCTCCAGTATGCAGCTACCAGTGACACCAACACAGAAGGTGGGTGATTTCTCCATTTCCAACTGAGGTATGCGGCTCATCTCATTGGGACTGGTTAGACAGTGGGTTCAGCCCATGGAGGGCGAGCAGAAGCAGGGTGGGGCATTGCCTCACATAGGAAGCATAAGCCCTGGGAACTTCCTTCACTAACCAAGGGAAGCCATGAGTGAATGACAGCTATCTGGCTCAGATACTACGCTTTTCCCACTGTTTTCACAACTCGCAGACCAGGAGATTCCCTCAGGTGCCTACACCACCAGGGCCCTGGGTTTCAAGTGCAAAACTGGGAGGCCATTTGGATAGGCACAGAGCTACCTGCAGGAATTTTTTTTTTTTTTTTTTTAGATGGAGTCTCGCTCTGTCGCCCAACAAAGATCAAAAGAGACAAAGAAGGGGAATATATAATGGTAAAGGATTCAACGCAACAAGAAGAGCTAACCTAAATATATATGCACCCAATATAGGAGCACCCAGATTCATTAAGCAAGTTCTTAGAGACCTATAGAGATACTTAGACTCCCACACAATAATAGTGGGATGTTTTAACACCCCATTGTCAATATTAGACAGAACAACAAGACAGAAAATTAACAAGAACATTCAGGACTTGAACTCAGCTCTGGACCAAGCGCACCTATAGATATCTACTGAACTCTCCACCACAAATCAACAGAATATACATTCTTCTCAGCACCATATAGCACTTATTCTAAAATTGACCACATAATTGGAAGTAAAATATTCCTCAGCAAATGCAAAAGAATGGAAATAATAACACAGTCTCTCAGACCACAGTGCAATCAAATTGGAACTCAGGATTAAGAAAGCCACTCAAAACCATACAACTACATGGAAACTGAACAATATGCTCCTGAATGACTACCGGGTAAATAATGAAATTAAGGCAGAAATAAGTAAGTTCTTTGAAACCAAGGAGAACAAAGACACAATGTACCAGAATCACTGGGACACAACTAAAGCAGTGTTTAGAGGGAAATTTATAGCACTAAATACCCACAAGAGAAAGTGGGGAAGATCTAAAATCGACACCCTAACATCACAATTAAAATAACTGGAGAAGCAAGAGCAAACAAATTCAAAAGCCAGGAGAAGACAAGAAATAACTGAAATCAGAGCAGAACTGAAGGAGATAGAGACACAAAAAAACCCTTCAAAAAATCAGTGAATCCAGGAGCTCGTTTTTTGAAAACATTAACAAAATAGGTAGACCACTAGCCAGAATAAAAAAGAAGAAAAGAGAGAAAAATCAAATAGACACAATAATAAATGATAAAGGGGATATCACCACTGATCTCACAGAAGTACAAACTACCATCAGAGAATACTATAAACACCTCTACGCAAATAAACTAGAAAATCTAGAAGAAATGGATAAATTCCTGGGCACATACACCCTCCCAAGACTAAACCAGGAAGAAATTGAATCTCTGAATAATAGCCTACCAACCAAAAAAAGCCTAGGACCAGATGGATTCACAGTCGAATTTTACCACAGATGCAAACAGGAGCTGGTATTATTCCTTCTAAAACTATTCCAAACAATAGAAAAAGAGGGACTCCTCCCTAACCCATTTTATGAGGCCAGCATCATGCTGATACCAAAACCTGGCACAGACACAACAAAAAAAGAAAATTTCAGGCCAATATCCCTGATGAACATTGATGTGAAAATCCTCAATCAAATACTGGCAAACCAAATTCAGCAGCACATCAGAAAGTTTATCCATCACGATCAAGTTGGCTTCATTCCTGGGATTCAAGGCTGGTTCAACATACTCAATCCATCACATAAAGAGAACCAATGACAAAATACACATGATTACCTCAATAGATGCAGAAAAGGCCTTCAATAAAATTCAGCACCCCTTCATGCCTAAAAACTCTCAATAAACTAGGTATTGATGGAACATATCTCAAAATAATAAGAGCTATTTATGACAAACCCACAGACAATATCATACTGAATGGGCACAAGCTGGAAGCATTCCCTTTGAAAACTGGCACAAGACAAAGATGCCTTCTCTCACCACTCCTATTCAACATAATATTGGAAGTTCTGGCCAGGGCAATCAGACAAGAGAAAGAAATAAAGGTATTCAAATAGGAAGAGAGGAAGTCAAATTGTCTCTATTTGCAGATGACATGATTGTATATTTAGGAAACCCAATCGTCTCAGCCCAAAATCTCCTGAAGCTGATAAGCAACTTCAGCAACGTCTCAGGATACAAAATCAATGTGCAAAAATCACAAGCGTTCCTATACACCAATAACAGACAAATAGAGAGCCAAATCATGAGTGAACTCCCATTCACAGCTGCTACAAAGACAATAAAATATCTAGGAATCCTACTTACAAGGGATGTGAAGGACCTCTTCAAGGAGAACTACAAACCACTACTCAAGGAAATAAGAGAGGATACAAACAAATGGAAAAACATTCCATGAGCATGAATAGGAAGAATCAATATTGTGAAAATGGACATACTGCGCAAAGTAATTTATAGATTCAATGCTATTCCCATCTAGCCACCACTGACTTTCTTCACAGAATTAGAAACAACTACTTTAAATTTCATGTGGAACCAAAAAAGAATCCGTATAGCCAAGACAATCCTAAGCGAAAAGAACAAAGCTGGAGGCATCATGCTACCTGATTTCAAACTACACTACAAGGCTACAGTAACCAACACAGCATGGTACTGGTACCAAAACAGATACATAGACCAATGGAAAAGAACAGAGGCTTCAGAAATAACATCACACATCCACAACCATCTGATCTTTGACAAACCTGACAAAAGCAATAGGGAAAGGATTCCCTATTTAATAAATGGTGTTGGGAAAACTGGCTAGCCATATGCAGAAAACTGAAACTGGATCCCTTCCTTTCACCTTATACAAAAATTAACTCAAGATGGATTAAAGATTTAAATGCAAGACCTAAAACCATAAAAACCCTAGAAGAAAACCTAGGCAATAGCATTCAGGACATAGGCATGGGCAAAGACTTCACGACTAAAATACCAAAAGCAATGGCAACAAAAGCCAAAATTGACAAATGGGATCTAATTAAACTAAAGAGCTTCTGCACAGCAAAAGAAACTAGCATCAGAGTGAACAGGCAACCTACAGAATGAGAGAACATTTTTGCAATCTATCCATCTGACAAAGGGCTAATAATATCCAGAATCTACATGAAACAAACAAATTTACAAGAAAAAAAAAAAAGCAACTCTATCAAAAAGTGGGCAAAGTATATGAACAGACACTTCTCAAAAGAAGACATTTATGCGGCCAACAAACATATGAAAGAAAGCTCACCATCACTGGTCATTAGATAAATGCAAATCAAAACCACAATGAGATACCATCTCATGCCAGTTAGAATGGCGATCATTAAAAAGTCAGGAAACAACAGATGCTGAAGAGGATGTGGAGAAATAGGAATGCTTTTGCACTGTTGGTGGGAGTGTAAATTAGTTCAACCATTGTGGAAGACAGTGTGGCGATTCCTCAAGGATCTAGAACTAGAAATACCATTTGACCCAGCAATTCCATTATTGGATATATACCCAAAGGATTTTAAATCATTCTACTATAAAACACATACACATATATGTTTATTACAGCACTATTCACAATAGCAAAGACTTGGTGCCAACCCAAATTCCCATCAATGATAGACTGGATAAACAAAATGTGGCATATACACCATGGAATACTATGCAGCCATATAAAAGAATGAGTTCATGTCCTTTGCGGGGACATGGATGAAGCTGGAAACCACAATTCTCAGCAAACTAACACAAGAACAGAAAACCAAACACTGCATGTTCTCACTCATAAGTGGGAGTTGAACAATGAGAACACATGGGCACAGAGAGGGGAACATCACACACCAGGGCCTGTTGGGGGTGGGGGGCAAGGGGAGGTATAACATTAGGAGAAATACCTAATGTAGATGATGAGTTGATGGGTGCAGCAAACCACCATGGCACATGTATACCTATGTTAACAAACCTGCACGTTGTGCACAGGTATCCCAGAACTTAAAATATAATAAAAAATAATAATCATTATTATATAACCTGATATTAGTCCCAGTGTACTTCATTTCATCCTGTTATTTAGTCATATTAAATGTCTTCTTTTTTTTTAAAGTAAAAGATGGTATAACTGCATATTCTTTCATGTTCAAGTTAATGAACCGCCCCCCTTCAAAATCCACTGGAATACTAAAAGTATATTACACGTAATCCCCAGTATTTAATTTGGTAAGTAACATATATTCACCAGGCTTGAAAGATGCTCCAATGTAAATAATAAGTATAAATAATATTTCTCATTATAGTTTTTTTATAGTTATGGGGAAAATAAAATAATATTACAATACCATTTCGTGAAGCAGTTGATAGGTTTTCGTGGAAAACCCATATGTAATATGGAAGTATGAGTATTATCCATCATACTTGGTGCAGGGCTCTAAACGGAAATGTGGTTCAGCTTTGTCAAATAAATAGTAAAGAGCAAATTGCACCTACTCAGTTGACAATGCCAACTTCAGCTTCAACACTCAGCAACCCATCTGTGTGCCATTCAGATTAGTGACAGACATCCAAATTCTGACAGATATTAAAGTGAAACTTTAAAATATCCAGCAAATGAAATGAAATGAAAAGGCATCAGGTTGGGCAATGGAGTACAAGAACCCATTCAGTAATTAGCTCTTTCTGTCAGCAATTCTGAGCACTTCCCAAGAGCCAGGCATTGAGCTAGGAGTTGCAGAGATAAAGTTTTTGTACCTGAGGGGCTCTTGAAATACCACCAGACAAATCGCTCTCATGATGGTGTGCCAGCAGTGAGCTTGACCAAAGGCACCTGCCCAGTGGAAGAGCATCAGTCTGACCAGCCACTGTTTCTGTTCTTTGAAAAAGTGGCCACAAGTTTTCTGAAGAATCGAGTCATGGGAGTATAACTGCTGCCATGTGACATGGTATTTTGTGAAGAAACCAGGACACTTTAGGAAAGACGAGGTAAAAGTATGTTCACATGTTCATTATTGGTTGCTATTTAAAAGCATGAACTTTTTTCCCCTATTGTCCATTTCAAAGTGTTTTCAACACATATTTGTTGCAATGCTAGGACACCATAAAACTGAACAAGAAGGATTCCAAGCCCTATGTATCCCATATCCAGTGGGAGATAGAGACATACTACTATAAATCAAAACAGCATTAAATATATCTTTGAATCAGGCAGTTCAAGATTTCATTCTTAGCGCAGGTCATTTCTTACTGTGTTGTTGTGTAGAGTCATGATCTGACTCTAGTTTTAGTTTGTTTTTTATTATTCTGTTTTCATTTAGCTGTATCTTTCTCTCTTTTGCCATTCCTAATTCTCCAAATCTGCTTGTTTTCTTTGTATCTATACTTTTGATTGCTTTAGCTCAGAATGGACCAGCACTACTTGTTTCTGTCAACCTTCTTTGCCCATGAAAACTTCTCAGAGGCTCTCCCTGGTGAAGATTTTCCAGAGTAAATCAAAACACACCACTCTTTTGTGCTCCTGTATTTTTTGTTTTAAGTTATTTTTTCTTTTGTTTCTCAAACTCAACCCAGAAGTCCTCTACAAAACAGAGCTCATCCTAATCTTCCTTGGATGAAATGAAATAAATAAAATTATGAATTGATGGCTGTTTATACCAAATATATTACCAAATACTCACTTGCCTCGGGCTATTTGGGGTGTTTTATTTATGTCAATATAGTTATCCTTTAACATGAGATTCAAACATGTTGCAGGAAGGGCAATAAACTTAATATTTTTTTTTCTTTGGAAACAGGGTTTCACACCATTGCCCAGGTTGGTCTCAAACTTCTGGCTCAAGTGATCCTCCCATCTGAGCCCCCTAAGTAGTTAGGAGTATAGGCACATGCCACTGAACTTCACTTTTGACTCCAGGTGTGTTCCTGAGGGGCTTGGTTGGGGTGGTGAATTTTGACACTAATTTACATTCATAGAGCCATCCTATGAAATTAAGCAGGGGTCAGTAAACTTTTCCTAAATGGCCAGATAGTAAATATTTTTGGTTCTGTGCATCATATGGAAAATGTTTTCGGTTTTGCAGACCGGTCTCTCTCCCAACTACTCAATTACTGTTGTGCTCCCCAAACAGCCAGACATGATATGTAAATGATATGCAAACAAATGTGACCCTGTGCCAATAAAATCTTATTTACAAAACCAGAAGGGGGCTGGATTTGGCCTGTGGGCCATAGTTTGCAGACCCCTGAGAAAGGAATTAGCGTGCACTGAAGATGAAAAAAGCAGCACTCAAAAATACTAAGAATTGTATTCAGTTTCACATAATTCAAAGAGTGAAGGTGAAATTTAATCCTAGGGCCATCCCATGCCAAACTTCTGTTTCCATCACCATGTACTGAGTCTTACAGAGTACCCATTTATATGATTTAATAATTAGGATACCAAAAATTTCCCTAGGCCCCAAATTTCTCTCTCATCTACTCACTGAATTTAGAGGTTGCATACATAGAAATTCTGCCCTTTGATGCAAGACGTTTCTGCTTTCTGAATTCCAAATAGCCCTTTGAGAGATAAAAGGGTAAGCTGTATTGATTTTATGCTTATAAACAATGTGTTATCAAAACTCTTCTAATAAAAGCAGTGAGGTTTGCATTCTTGGGCAGGTGAGAGGAAGACAGAAGGATGAGATGGAGAGAACACGCCCAACCTGGGGTAAGACAAGATCAGTCAAGGAAAGCTGTGGACCCCAGAAGATAATCTACATCAACTCAATTTTTCCTGACACTGGCATGACCAATGAATCGTCTATCCAACAGACCAGATGAAAGGAAAATAAAAACACACATTTGTTAAATTCGCATTTAGGCTATTTTAGCTTAAACAGTTCAAATCAATGTGTGGATAACAGAATCATTTATGAGGTTGCTACTTTTTGAGAGTCAGTATAACCAATAACATAGGAAGCTTAGAACCCAGGAGAAGAGATAGGAACCAGATATAGAAAACTCATGGTTATCCTAGCCAAAGTCCATCACTTTCTTGACACTGTCACGGAGTTAAAGAGTCCTCCTACTTATACCCAAAGTCTTCATGACATAACTAATTAAGAATTTAAGTTTTCTTTTGCTTTTATTGTTTTAAGGGTTAGGGTCTCCCTCTGTCTCCCAGGCTGGAGTGCAATGGCACTATCATGGCTCACTGCAGCTTCAAACTGCTAGGCTCAAGTGATTCTCCTGCCTCAGCCTCCCAAGTAGCTGGGACTACAGGCATGCACCACCAAGCCTGGCTAATTTTTTTTAAGAGACACAGTCTCACTATGTTGCCCAGGTTGGTTTCCAACTCCTGGCCTCAAGCAATCCTCCTACCTTGGCCTCCCAAATTGCTGGGATTACAGGCATGAGCTACCGGGCCCAGCCAGGATCTAAGATTTTCACAAACCCATTTATGTTTCTAATAATCTGTGATAATATTGAGAACTCACCACCAGATAACTAAGACAGATACTATGTTTAGATAGATATCATGTTTAGATACTAGGTTTAACCTCAATGTCAATCTTGTCTTCCTACTTGCTTTATATCCTAGGCAAACTTTTTCTTTTCTTTTCTTTTCTTTTAAAATGGAGTCTTGCTCTGTCACCCAGGCTGTAGTGGAGTGCAGTGGCACAATCTCAGCTCATTGCAACCTCTGCCTCCCAGGTTCAAGTCATTCTCGTGCCTCAGCCTACTGAGTAGCTGGGACTACAGGCATGCATCACCATGCCAGGCTAATTTTTGTATTTTTAGTAGACACGGGGTTTTACCGTGTTGGCCAGGCTGGTCTTGAACTCTTGACCTCAAGTGATCTGCCCATCTTGGCCTCCCAAAGTGCTGGGATTACAGGCATGAGCTACTGCGCCCAGCCCTAGGCAAACTTTAGTATTTAATTATATATGTAAAAACATACTTTTATATATCAAGATTGAACCATTGTTGCTTTACTAAAATGATTCAAGAAGAGAAATCCACCAACAATTAGTGTTGCTGACACATGCAACACTAATTTTATTCGGTAGAAACCGAATAAGGTGCATACTACAATGCTAGCAGTATGACCCTGACTTTATAAGAATGTCTCCTCTACTTTCAGTAATAAGCAAAAATGGAATAATATCATATCTACCATATTCTGAAAAAGTTATGATGTCTGATTTACACTCTTCGATAGTCATAGAAATTAAGAAAATAAAATATGTACACTATTTTTCAAATATCCAAGTTTTGATTAATTTTACAGATCATCAAGAGATTCAGAGTATTTTCTCTCCCATCTATTCTTGTTCTGGAGAGCCAGAAAATAATTCCAGTTCCATGAGGCAACTATAAAACATCTGGAACCTGTCAAACTTGAAAATATTCCTCCTGTCTTCAAAGAAACAAGCTACCATTCCATTAAAGACAATGCTATATCATACTTCCTTCAAGGGACTCTTTCATAAAACTGCATGAACATTCAGCCTTCACTTGAATAGAAATGTTTATCATTAAAACACCTAGTAGCCTGCAGACCTGGAAAAATATAATTCAAAAAGTAATTTATATACTGACATTTACTACTCTCCTTCCTATAAAATGTAATTTCCCTTGCTTATACTATAACATTGTAATTATTCTTTACTTCTAGTTGGTTCGTGATGAAATATATAATGTTCTTATAAAAGTCACAGACTAGTGTTTATGAGATTATATATCAACATTGGGACATAAAATCCTGACAAACATTCAACTGTATCCTACATAATCTGTTGAAAAGTCACTCTCTTCTGTGGAATCACCTGAGACCCAAACAATATGTGTTACTATAGGTACTTTGCACTGTGACTTCTTTTTCTTACTTTTATTTTATTCCTTTTCTGAATCTATCTAAGAGGAATCAGTCTTTAGAATAAAGTGGTCTTTGATAGGTTAACTACCATATCTCTTAATTGGTCAGCTAAAGTATTACCTAGTTTTAAAAGATAATTAGCAAAAGACCTTAACACAGGGAATCAACCGATCGAATAGATTTCTTTCATTTAACTGCTTGCTGTGTTCATTTAACTGCCATAATTCCAGTGTCTCCCCACCTGGCTAAAAACTCCCACTGGTAAAGATAATTCCTCTGGAACAGCCAACCAAGTGAGAACACAAACTCTTGGAGGACACAGTTCAAACATGCAAATGGCTTGTAAAAGATGTCCAACCTTGGTTGTTCCAAGATGAGACCAAAAGCCATTTCTTTCTCTCTTCCCCTTTAGTATTTATGACCACAGCAGATGAAAGCTTAAGAAAGCTGTAGTGCTGGAGTGTGGCACAGAGCAGGTTGAATGGAAAGACAGTTGCGTTCAGCTGAGTTATGATCAATTTACTGAGCTCTTACTATGTTCCTGGAAAATTCAAGAAACCTGTGGGTCCTGAAATAATTGCAGGACCTAGAAACAAACTGAAGTGAACAGGAAGTGGTAAAAGGAAGTCTTCCAAGCTTCTGGTCAGTAGTAACCTCAACGGAGACCAGAGATACCTGGGAACATCAAGCTTTGTAAGTGGAGGGAGTGAGTTCAATGTGGAGTATGTTGAGGTTGAGATGCCTGTATGACATTCAGATACAGGGAATGACAGGCTAGAGACATCGGGTATTAGTGGAGAAATCGAGGCTGGAGCTGAGTCATTGAGAACAGACCATGAGTAGGTAGTGACTAAATTGTCAGAGCAGATAAGGTAGAACCCTGGAGAGCTCCAATGTCCAAGAGCTGGACGGAGGCAGGAGATCCTACAAGGAAACTGAGGTACGAGAAAAATTAAGACATCTGGGAGTCAAATATACAAAGGTCAAGATGTAACAATGGGGAAAGTGTAGTTAAACAAGGACAAACTCATCAGAAGTGGTCAATAAAATTGCAATGGAAAACATCCACCAGACTTAGAAATTAGCAGGGGCAGATTTGGTGGAAAAGTGAGGTTGAGAAATAGATTGCAGAAATTTGAGAAAAAATGTGGAAAGGAGAAAGATAAGATGGTAGCTAGAATGAAACCAGCATCAGTGAAAGCTTTGCTTTAGAACTGGAAGCTGAGCAGATCAAGCCAGTAGAGAGGAATAGGTTGAGGTTGTAGGCAAACAAGGGAGTAACTAATTAACTTGGTTTCAAAAATATTTTTGTTGCCATGTGTATATGCCAGGGATTATGATGGATACCGTGACCAGATATATAGAGAATCCATGGTCTCTGACGTAGATGAGATTTGACTTCAGTCAGTGCAGGTATCTGAGTTGGGAAGGAATGGGTCTAGAAACCACATGGTGAAGTCCACCACATACAGAAGGAAGGCTGACTCCACCTTGGAATACAGAAGACAGGAGAAGATAAACCTGGACATGAGAATAGATATGTTTACATTTATGGGGAACTGCATGGCTTACTGAGAAGAAGGGATTTAGACTGGACTGTGCACTCCATGTGCAATGTGACTTAAAGGACAGAAAAAGGTTTAGAATCATACTTCAGAGGGTAGCAGAAGGATCTAATTAAAGAATATCTCCCTGAGTTACAGGATTCTGTGGGGATGCCCCAGGAAGGGTGAAAAAGCTGTGGATATGCTACAGAGATCCAGGGTTTCATAAAAGTTTTGTCTGTGGGCTGGACCATGACAAGGCTCTAGATAATGTAACTTCAACAAGGACAAGCTGAGGTTGGACTTTTTTTTTCCTTGCTTTTGGTTCTGGAAATTAACAGATATTAAATTATGGGAATTTGCAATCCCATACCAGTTTCTAATGGGGAAAGAATGTTGTTTATTGGAAGAACCAAGAGACTAAAAGACATGCTTATTTTATACAACAGATGAAATCTCCACCACCAGTAGAGAAAGACAGCTCTTGCATGAGCTGAAGTTTAAAGCATTTCGGCCTGAGAAGGGGGTTGGTAAGGAATATAGAAAAATATAGTGAAGGATGCAGTTTTGGGAAAAGTAAGAATTGAAGATAACTAGGTAGCTGTCTTGAGAGTGGACTCCAAAAAGAGAGAGATCTGTAAGTACACTGATATTTTCTAAAGAAAACTGACTGCTCTTTAAAGAAAATGACTTCTGCATGTTTGGCTTGAGCAAAAGGCTGAATCTTGGTGCCATTTATTGAGATAGGCAAGCCCAAGAGAGGAACAGGTATGGGCGAAAATCCAGACCTCGTGCTTGAACATTTTATTAGAAATATCTGCAAGCCATCCAAGTGGAGGTGCTAAGTGGGTGGCTGAATGTAGGACTCTGGAGTTCAAAGAGTGGTCAGGGTGGAAGGGCAGGGAGTCATTAGCACACAGATGGTGGTTAAATCCCTGCAACTCATGAGACCTCCAGGGGAGAGAGCAGTGGCCCATCCACCTTCATTCTTTCCTCACGCTGAGTTCTTTGCCCATGCAATATGCTTCTCTAACTCTCTACGCTCATCCACGCTGCTGCATTTGTGTGGAATGATGTCCATTCCTTGTGAGCCTGCAGATCGCTCACTCTTCAGGACTTCATGAGGGATGATGTGATTCTCATTCCCACCTCCATGTCGGTCATTTCTGCTTCCACTGTTTCCTGTAGTTCTGTCTGTATGCAACACACAGATCTTTGTTATTATTTTACATATTTATCTCCCAAATTCAAAATTAGGCACTTTTAAGGCAGAAACCAAAATACATCATCGTGCTGGGAATAATGTATGTGTGTGTATAGTTATGTGCATGTTTGTGTGTATTTGTAGACACATGTGTATATGTATGCATATGTGTACATGTATACCTATGTGCACACTATATTTATAGAAAAGTATGGAACGTATTGCTATACAGTGCATATATATAGTGTATATAGTGTATTACAGCATATAGTGTGTATATATGTATAATATAGTATTCCTGGCGTTAGACACAGTGATGTCATAATTCATAGGCACACAATTTCAATGTGATGAGTAGATGGATGAATGGATTAAAAATGAATGAGGTTACTAAACATATTTCCATGAGAACTTTTAGGTAAAATTTATATTGTACCGAGACTCACATACAAATCGACCATTTCAAGTCCATTTAATCTCCAAAGAGACTATTTCTCAAACAGACAGAAATCTCTGTTTCTGGACCATTTTTTGAAGCATTATTTCAAACAAATCTGCCCATTTGGATCCTACGTTTTCCCAGGGGTGGAAGGTAATTATGAGCAACCCCTGTGTCTCACTCTGCAAGACCAGCATTGCCTTTCCTAAATTCAGACAAATGTTTAACACATTCTTCTCCTTCTGAACGAGGCCCACTGCCCTGATCAAAGGCAGCTATGATGACGTGGTCCTGCTAGCCTAAAAAAAAATCAACATCGAAGGAGCCCCTGAGACAAAGGCCTCCTCCCTCCTACTCTCATTTAATCTGTCCCAATTTCCTGAAACCTTGCTAGGAGCCTCTACATGGAAGTTCTAACCGGTATCGATGTTTGAACAAAGCCAGAAACATCAAGTAACTTATTTTCTGACTGATATGAGTGTCATATAAGACTCTTCTCTTGTTTTGCTCAGTTCCCAGCAAACATACTAACATACTAGGTAAGAAAAAAAGATACAAGGAAAAGCAATATGAGAAAGATTTAGTAACTTCACTCAATGGAGTATTAGGTAACCTTTTGAGCAGTAATTATGACCACTGTGTAGTACTAAGAATCTAAACAGGCATGCCACATCACTTTTTGTGTTCCCCATCCACTCGCGTACATACACACACATTATTCTCAGTACTATGATATATTTTGGTCTCTGCCTTCAAAGTGCCCAACTTTGATTTGGGAGATAAATACATAAAATAATTGCACAAAAATAAGTGTATTGTATACAGAACTAGAGAAACACTGTAATCCCAGCACTTTGGGAAGCTGAGGTGGGTGGACCACCTGAGGTCAGGAATTCAAGGCCAGCCTGGCCAACATGGTGAAACCCTGTCTCTACTAAAAATACAAAAATTAGCCGGGCATGGTGGTGCGCACCTGTGATCCCAGCTACTCAGGAGACTGAGGCAGGAGAACCATTCGAACCCGGGAGGCGAAGGTTGCAGTGAGCTGAGATCATGCCATTGCACTCCAGCCTGGGTGACAGAGCCAGACTCTGTCTCAAAAAAACAAAACAAAACAAAAAAACAAAAACAACAACAACAAAAAACTACAGAAACAGTGGAAGCAGAAATGACATCAATTTGTAACAGTTTAACTGTATGTATTCGCCTTAAAAACAAGTATGTAATACGCACATGTACACGTCATGTAAACATAAAAACAGTCAATCTGTTAAAATGAGACAAGCTAAGTTTTCTTAAATTTCCATTACAACACCAAAATTGCACCTACAATAGATAAAAACCATAAGAAAGAATTCAAAAGTCAAACTGTTTTGTATGTCACAGTTTAAATACTATAGTCACATGCATGTGGGTAAGAAGACTTGCCATGTAATTATTCCAAATCAAAGACTCACTCTCCCTCCATTGTGCCTTGATGTGATATGGTGCCCGTCAGGTCACAGTCATCTTGAAAAACATGACACAGTCACTTACTGTTGGTTGCATGTGTGGATGTGAAGTGAAGGGACACCTTCGCACTCTTCAGCCGTGTCTGTCCCCAGTACGTTATGGCTTGCAATTCCACAACATAGTCACAGTCTGGCTGGAGTTTCTCCAGGGTCACAGAATTTTGAAACTAGAAATTAAGAGAATATACCCAAAATGCATTACAAACCTTCCATGTCTCTCATCTTCATTGCAAAATCTCGTGTGTCATTATGAAGCATACCAACTTCTGATTTCTTTTACCAACTTTTCTATATCTTTGGAATCTGAAAATTCAGTTTTACTAGGGATCAAAATAAACTTCAGGCCAGGTGCCATGGCTCCTGACTGCAATCCCAGCACTTTGGGAGCCTGAGGTGGGAGGATCGCTTGAGCCCAGGAGTTTGAGACTACCCAGGCAACATAGCAAGACTGTCTCTACAAAAAAAAAAAAAAAAAAAAAAAAAAAATAAACTCGGCAGGGTGGTGTGCACCGTAGTTCCTCAGGAGGCTGAGGCGGGAAGATTGAGCCCAGGAGGTTGTGGCTGCAGTGAGCTGTGATCGCACCACTGCACTCCAGCCTGGGCAACAGAGTGAGACCCTGTCTCAAAAAATATAATAAAATAAAAACTAAAAATAAACTTCATAGAAAGGCCAAATGTATTTCGAAAATACTGTTTCTAAACCAATTAGTGGTCTCAGATAACATGGAAATAAATCATTCTGAGCCCTCTGCACTCTGAGACACCACCTCTCAGAGGAAAGGGAGCTGTTTGTAATAAAGTAACAGAGGTTTATGTTGCCACATACCTGGAAAAATTATGAACTGACACTAATTGTAATTCTTTGATATCTGTTCTAAATTTTCTAGGAGCAAATTTCCACCAAAAGCTATGCAAAAGAAAAATTCACTTGACAAAATGCTTCAAGGTGCTTCATTATTTTCTGTCATAATGTACTGGGCGGGGGGCTGGAGGGCGGGGCCTGTCAGCATGTCATCATGTCACCTTTTCCTCTAGATTCCTAAGCGACTCCCCAATTTCAGCTCTTTCAGCTCATGAGGTAAGTGTGCACTACCACTGTCATTTGTAGCAAAATCCTTCAATATGAAAAATGGAACTGTCATAAAATTTCATAAAGTGAAAATAGTATAATGGCTAAATATCAATGATACAGACTTTTGAGGCATGTTTTATAATTCTGAAGGGCACAGATATTGAAATCTTTAGCCTTGCTATCTTTTCATTTCTAAACATTTATCTACGAAATTCAACTTTATAAGTGACAGGAAAAGGTCTTTATGTAAATTTTATGACAAGATAAAGGAATGTATACTAAAAGGAATCCAAGTAACTATTTTTATGCAGTAAGCATTTCAAATAATACAAGATGATTGATATCGTAAGAATCTCACTGCAGAAAATGGTTCAATGAAGATTTTATTTCTTGGCATCTGACGAATAAACCACTCCAGATCCTTTTAATCAATGAGAAGAACATATTGTGACATGTGCCCTTCCTAAGCTGTTACTGCTCAGTGATTAGATTATAGACGGAAACACCTCACAACAGAAAAGCCATGAATATCCACTCTTTCATTTACAAGGATCTCTCTCTCTCTCAAAAAAACAAAAACAAAACCAAAAAAACCTAAAAGTAAAGCACATTTTGCATAATATCATTTTCTATGGCCAGACAGGTAAGATGGAGATCATTTAAACTGTTCCTTTGATTTCCAGAGTTGTGACTGACATTTAGATAGGAGGAGGTCAACGGTCTAAATGGCAATGCTTCTGCCTAAAATATAAAAGGCAGAACAGCTGGCATGACCCTGCATTCTGTGAACTTCCTTGGTAGACGTGAATGGGAGGGAAGCTTTCCTGCATCCGTGGCCTCTCTCAGTTCAGCAGAGGATTCTTTTCAGGCCAGTTGCCTTGAGTTGAAATTCACTCTGTGGGAAGAACAATCCTTCCTCCAGTTCCCACTCACCCCATCCGTAGTCTTTCTCCGCTTCTTCTTCGTTGGGACAAGAGACTTACTGCTGACCGTCCAGCTCCAAAAGACCTTGTAGTGATGCACAGGGATGTCTGGCTCCTCAGGGAGATCCCAAACTATAGTGATGGTCACACTCCCATCACTGTTGACGGTGGAGTTGGCCAATCGGAGGTTAGCCGGCGCTGGTGGGGCAGATGGATCTGAAATTCCAGTACAAAGACACATCATATGCATCCACAAAACTAACATCTTTGGACATGTAATGACTACAGGGTCAACACGTGAAGCATCGCTTTTTATAGGTAGGAAAGCTGAAAACGGGGGTGAAGGGGCATGGTGGCTCATGTCTATAATCCCAACACTTTGCAAGGCTGAGGCTGGCATAGCTCTTGAGCTCAGGAGTTTGAGGACAGCCTGGGCAACAAAGTGAAACCCTGTCTCTACAAAATATAAAAAATTAGCTGGGCAGGATGGTGCATGCCTGTGGTCCCAGCTGCTCAGGAAGCTGAGGCGGGAGGATTGCTTGAACCTGGGAGGTCAAGGCTGTAGTGAGCCGTGATTAGCACCACTGCATTCCAGCCTGGGCAAGAGAATGAGACACTGTCTCCAAAAAAAAAAAAAAGGTAAAAGAAAAGCAAAGCTGACAACAAGCAATTAAGTAAGATCTCCTTGTTAAGCCTCATATTAAAGGATAGTCTATTAAACAGTAATATAAATTCGTTTGGTCCAAATTTGTAATACAGAAGGATCGTTTTAGGCATTTCCATACCAGGGCAACCCAGCCAAATTTTTACTGTGCTGAAATTGACACATTTTGGTAAAATATAGTATAATTCAACCGGGGTGAATTGACATTAAATAGGTAAGCAACAAAGAATCACCTTTTAACACTCTGAAAAGGAAAAGAAATTCAGCTCACACAAGTAATTGTTTTCATCTTCATGCCCTGTAGCTGGCGATTCTTGCATCAGCTAAGAGCAATAAAGCGAAATCAGAAAAGAAAAAAAATTAAAACCTGCACTATTTTTTATCCACATTGCACACTGGATGACTTACGGATAGCATTCATTTTTGTGATTGTACCATTTCTGGTTTGTCTTATTAACGAAAAGCTTCTCAGCTGTCAAGAGAAAGATGAGGTGCTGGAATTACCACCTCACACATCTCCATTGAAACTATATATATGAAGAAGACTAACTATAGCAAAGCTGGAGGGTCTTTACTTCATTTTCTGTTACAAATTGAGCAAGTGGAGATGCTGCTCACCACCAGTGATTTACAGAGGGTTTCATTTCAAGATGCCATCATGGGAAGATGCTGTAAATAATTCTAATTATAGTACCATCTGTGTTGGAGGCTCAAAAAAGTCATATCTAACTTGATATAAATGAAGAAGACTGGAGAAAAAAAATCCACGTTTTTACTCTCAGTCATTCGTGGTTTTGGAATGATGGAAACATAAGGTATTTTTTGAAATGTATTGCTTTCCTCTATGATATATCATGTCTGGACATTTAGTTAGGTTAGTTCCTTAATAAGAAAGCTTCATAGTATTTTTTAGGTAAGAGGCTAATCGAAAGCATATTATGTGATACTGCTAGTCAAGTCATTCTCTCTTTTTTTTAAACTAACTTTTCTTTTCAGTTCCAGGGTACATGTGCAGGCTTGTTACAGAGGTAAATGTGTGCCATGGTGGTTTGCTGCACAAACCAACCCATCACCTAGGTATTAAGCCCAGCAACCATTTAGGTGTTCTTCCTGATGTTCTACCTCCCCACCTCCCCCAGGCAGGCCCTGGTATCTGTTGCTCCCCTCCATGTGTCCATGTGTTCTCATCCTTCAGCTCCCACTTATAATTGAGAGCATGCAGTCCTTCATTTTCTGTTCCTGCATTAGTTCACTGAGGATAATGGCTTCTAGCTCCATCCATGTCCTTGCAAAGGACATGATCTTGTTCCTTTTCATGGCTGCATAGTATTCCATGGTGGATATGTTCCACATTTTCTTTATCCAGCCTACTGTTGATGGGCATTTGGGTTGGTTCCATGTCTTTGCTATTGTGAATAGTGCTACAGTGTACACAAGTGTGCATGCATCTTTATAATAGAATGATTTATATTCCTTTGAGTATATACCCAGTAATGAGATTGCTGGATCAAATGGTATTTCTGAGTCAAGCCATTCTCAATCAACATCAGGAATCTCTGGAATGTCCAAGACTTATACTGGGATATGCTGATTCCCTGAGTGCAGGTGGGACCCAGGATTATGTATATCTTACATGAAACACACAAGTAATATGAGGTAGATGACCTGCAGGTCAAAAGTAGACAAGTACTGCATCAGGTGGCTCCTATGAGGTCTGAACATCACATATGTAAGGAGGAAATGTTTTTTTCCTCTTGTTATCGCAATGGGAAGCACCCCAGTAAGGAGATTTGGCAGAGCCATCTGAGGACTCCCCCAGTCATCAATATTCACAACACCGCTGATCACTTCCTTCTCTTAGAAATGCAACCTTCATTTGGTGTTCAGGACATTACTCTACTGGATTTTTTTTTTTTTTTTGAGACAGTCTCGCTCTGTCACCCAGTCACCCAGGCTGGAGTGCAATGGTGTGATCTCGGCTCGCTGCAACCTCTGCCCGCCTGCCTGATTTAAGAGATTCTCCCACCTCGGCATCCCGAGTAGCTGGCATTACAGGCACCTGCCATCATGCCTGGCTAATTTTTGTATTTTTGTAGAGATGGGGTTTCACCATGTTTGCCAGGCTGGTCTTGAACTCCTGACCTCAGGTGATCCACTCGCCTCGGCCTCCCAAGGTGCTGGGATTATAGGCGTGAGCCATCACGCCCAGCCTCTACTGGATTTTCATTCAGTTTCAACAGAAGCTATTTTTCAGCCCCATGCTCCATGATCCTTAACATCCCATGATCTCTAGACAGGAGAGTATTCTGCGTCTGAATTCAGGGGCCTCTCTCTTCTCATCTACACTCACTCTCTAGAGATCTCATCAAGTATCACAGTTTTTAAAAAATCTTTGTGCTGATAACTTTCAAATTGATGTCTTCAACATAGACTATGCCCCTGAATGCAGATGCAATCATTCAAATATCAATACTCAAAAAATACATTCCAGTAGCTCCACTTGGAGGTCTCAGAGGCATTCAAAACTAATGTGCCTCAAAGCAAAATCATGATCCCTACGCATAGCCCACCACCAACACATATCCCACCACACATAGCCTACCACTGACACCCCCATCACAGTACATGGGAATTGCTCTTTCCAGTTGCTCTGGCCCCAACCCTGGAAGCCATACATTTATTTTCCACTCACATCCCTTGAGCAAACTGTGTTAGCACTACCTTCAAAGTGTAATGGAAATTTAACTGCCTTTCACCACTTAAATGTCCTGGGCCAAGCCAACATCACCTCTCCCTGATTATTGCCAAGGGCTCACCACTGCCTCCCTAGAGGTTTTTCTGAATACAGCCGTCTGATGATTCTGTACTGCACAGTCCTGAATGCCCTGCAACTCGTGCCTCAGTTACCTCCCAGAGCACCTTTCCTTTTATCACCTTCGCCTCTCAGCCCAGCCACACTGGTTCCCATGCTATTTCCTGGAGAGGAAAACTGCGATACTACTAAGGCTTTTCCTCTCCCTTTGCCTAAACGCTTTCCTTGATGTCTCTACAGCTGGCTCCTTTCCTGCTGCAGGTCTACTAAAGGTGACCCTATTTAAAAAAAATAGCTACATATGCTTTGCTCCATTTACCAAAACAAAACAAAACAAAACAAAACACAACACCATGATTATGCCTTGCTTCATTATTCTCCAAGCCCTTATTACTAACTGTTATGGTAAATACTGAGTGTCAACTGGATTGGATTGAAGGATGCAAAGTGTGGCTCCTGGGTATGTCTGTGAGGATGCTGCCATGGGGATGAATATTTGAGTCATTGGACTGGAAAAGGCAGACCCTCCCTCAATCTGGGTGGGCACCCTTCTAATCAGCTGCCAGTGCAGCCAGAATAAAAGCAGGGAGAAGAACGTGGAAAATTTAGACTGGTTTAGTCTTCTGGCCTACATCTTCCTCCCGTGCCGGACGCTTCCTGCCCTCAAACACCAGACTCCAAGTTCTTCAGCTTTGGGACTTGGACCTTTGAACACAGACTGAAGACTGCACTGTCGGCTTCCCTACTTTTGAGGTTTTGGGACTTGGACTGGCTTCGTTGCTCCTTAGCTTGCAGATGGCCTATTGTGAGATCTCATCTTGTGATTGTGTGAGTCAATACTCCTTAGTATATATAAACTCCCCTTTATACATACATCTATCCTATTATTTCTGTCCCTCTAGAGAACCCTGACTAATACACAAACTGACTTATTAGGTACCTTATTTGCTGTCTGCTTCTACTCACAATAGTGAAAACTCCCCTGAGAGGAGGAATGTTTGTCTGCTTTTTCACATCTGTATCTCCAGAGTCCAGAAGAGCATTTAGCCCACAGTTATGTACTCAGTAATGAAGGAAGGACAGGCTTCTCCTAAACGTTAGCTTTGATTTGTAAGGTGACATTTCAGTTTCAGGTTCAAACCCTGTCAATCAGAATTGCTAAATCACAAGATCCTAAAGTGAATTGCAAAATCAAAGGAATGTTCTTCCCAGTTTGAAATAAAATAATTAAAGCAACCCCTCTTCCTCTGGTGTAGGAATCAATCCTTAACCTACAAAAGGGAGTTACCAGCCTTCCTGGGAGGGAACCTAGCTTACAACCGAATCATCACTTCAAGGCAAGAGAAGAATTAAAATGTGAGAAGATAATAACAGCCGTTCGTGTTCTCAGCAATGCACCTGAATGTCTATATGCTGAAAATAACTAGTCATATGAATTTTGCAGATATTCTAGGCTCATAAGGAAAAGCTCAAAATAATCTCCTCTTCTAAAGAAACCCTTAACATTTAAAAAGGTCACTGAATTTGATCATCTTCTTTAATTTATGTTATTTATTACATCATTTCCTGCCCTGGAAAATTTTTCTTAGATGTTATCATAATAATCTAGAATAACATCATCTATTTTATGAAACATGAAACAACACAATTTATGAAAACAACATTTGAGAAAACAATGCTTTAAAAGATATGAATTAATAATATTTTCTTTACATTTTCTCAAAAGGAAGGCCCATTTTGAGTTTACAATACCAAAATGGTGTACTTCCATTACCAAGACGAGGTACTCCCATTTCTTTCTCCCCCAAAATAATCACCATAAAATTGTAAAACCAGGTCAGGCATCATGACTCACGCCTGTAATCTCAGTGCTTTGGGAAGCTGAGGCAGGAGGATTGTTTGAGGCCAGGAACTCAAGACCAGCCTAGGCAATAGAGAAAGACCCTGTCTCTACAGAAAAAAAAAAAAAAAACCCATAAAATTAACTGGGGCATGATGTTGTATGCCTGTTGTCCTAGCTACTCAGGAGGCTGAGGCAGGAGAATTGCTTTAGTCTGAGAGTTCAAGGCTACAGTGAGGTATGACTGCACCAGTGCATTCCAGTCTGGATGAGAGAGTGAGATTCTGGCTCTTAAAAAAATAAGAACAAAAAGAAAACAAAACCAAAAGAAAATGGCAGACATCACCTGTTTATTGCCGTGATTCTCCTCTGTAAACAAGCCATTCATTCATCCACGTATTCACTATGGGGTTCAGGTGAGACAGGGTCAATCCAGTTTGTCTAATCTGAAGCATTTTAGTCAGTCCTAACAAGTTTCTATATTTAAGCCATTCTCTGCCTTGAGAATTGGTTCCCTACATTATGAAACAAGGTGTATTCATTTGGCTGAATTATATAGAATGTTTTATTTCATTATGCATGATGTTTTAATTGTTTTAGAATTTTGAAATGTAGTTGGAGATTTCCATGTGAAATTTATATATATATGTGTGTGTGTATATATATATGTGTATATATATACACACATATACACACATACACATACATAGATATACATATGCATAAATAGACAGTGGCTTATGAGAGACAGAGAGTCAGAGAGGGAAACTCTATACTCTATGTTATTATAAAGCCCTCAGGAATTTTGCAACTTATTTCATGTTTTTTTAACTGATGAGGGTTTTAGGGGTCAGAGAGGTAAAGATATATGTCCGAGGTCATTCACATCATTGATGGCAGAACAAGGAGTGTGAGAACAAAAATGAGAGCAGAAAAATGGGGTTGAAGGTCTAACAATACACACCTCTACGTGCCATACTCTACATATATATTCCACCATCATAATGAGGGACAATATCCCTACAGAATGTAAAAATTCAAAGCCTTTTAATGGGAAAAGTGTCTGTTACAATAGTCTAGTGTAGGCACTGATAGGCTTTTTCTGGAAAGGGCCAGATAGTAAAGATTTTAGGTTTTGTGGACCATATGGTCTCCGTTACAATCACTCAACTCTGCCCTCATAGCTCAAAAGCAGTCACAGACAATATGTAAACAAATGAGTGTGGCTATGTTCCAATAAAACTTGATTTGCAAAACTAGGTTACAGGCCAAATATGGACCCTAGGCCACAGACTGCTCTCCCCTGGTTGGGAGAATTTCAAAAAGTGTGATACCATTAGGTTTAGGAAACTCGACATGAGCACTGTTTATCCCTAATTTTACAAACATACAGTTGTATTTTGTCTATTAAATGTTAACATTGTTGTTCTCATTTTAGAGATGGGGAAATTGAGGATCACAGTTTGATTCACTACTTCAAGAGCAGAGTTTGATTTACTGCCTCTTCAAGTGAGAGGATGGGAGTCACACCACAAGACCAGTGCTCTCCTCACCCTTCCTCTGAGTCTCAAATCGGGCATTTTCCCCCAGCTCACTTCTCTTTCTGTTTGATGCCAACTCCCTCCTTATAATCTTCACAATTATCTGCAGAAACACACTGCAGAGAGCAAGCACATTTTCAGAGATAACTGAAGTAGGAAGGTTGTATTAGCTCTTTCTACGCTATACAATTAATGTGATTACCAACATAAAATATGCTAAATATTTAGCATGTATACCCAATTTCAGCCTTGGGGAAAAATAGTTCCTTTTATTGATGATCACATGGAACATTTGGATTTCAGAAAGATAAATTTCAGGTTTCGTCACTTAACCTCTTGTGTTTCATGCCACAAACAGGCAAAGTAACAAGCACGAAGGTTTGACACAATGGAAAGACTTTGAGCCTATGTTGGGTAAAGTGACAATAAAGTCACGTATCACCCTTGGAGAAATGCAGGCCTATTATTGCACTGACATGAATCTCATGGGAAAAGACCACTTCTGCTTGTCCCAGCAGAAATGCCATCACTTTTTCTGAGGCAGGCTCCTCTAGGTTTAAGACAACACTATTTGTTAAACACAGGAACCCATGAGGCTACAAAGAGAGCAACGAGTATAGATCATCATAAAGAAACATGCACATGTGCACATGGAGAACAGTACCTATTTCAAGAAAATGAATGTTGATTTTACTTATTTCATTTCTACCAATAATGTCTACAGATTAAACTTCATACAGAAATGCATCGTAAGAATACCTCGTAAGGTATACTTGTGGTATATACTTGATGTAACTTTGGTCAAGTGCAGTTATATTTTAAAAACAATAATATAACTATGTCACAAAGTTTTCAACTAAATAGAAGTTTGGTTCTAATAATATTTCAACCTTTCTTTTTTCTTTCCAGACTTGGCAGTTGGGGTAGTGTTCCTTCTCCCTTTAAAAAAAAAAAAAAAAAAAAAAAATCTTAGCAAAGCTGCTGAAGCTACACTGCAGGCAAATTTCCAACTATTAAATAGTTTCAAGACATATGTACAGCCAAGCCTTTTGCCCATTGGAAATGGCACATCCCGAGCAGCTGTAGAACAGAGTAAAAAGTCATGGGTCCCTACGGGGCAACAGGGAACTTTATTACCATCAGTGATGTCTGCTGTAGTTTTACTGACACTCTGTAATGCATGCATGGAATAACATCCAGTGTGATACTTATATGCTGTGAAAACAATGCTGTCTGCTTCCTTTTCCTTTGTAATGTATCCTATGCACATGGGGAAATAAGGAGAAAAAGATGGATGAAGGACTTGGAATTTGGAGGGAAATGAATGTAACAACCAGAAGATAATATGCTAGGTTAAGGATAATTTAAGTTGGATTTTTATGTTTCTTCATAAGATCCCTTAAAAGTGTGTTATTTTGTAGTGTCAAATTGATATTGACTAATTTCAAATGAACAAACATATACTTGCCCGCTTTTGGCAACATATCGAAAAAATGAATTTGGATTTTGCCTTATACTATCCACAAAATCAGAACTCTTCCTTCTTTTACTACCCATATTGACACACAGATGTAGTCACAGTAGCCAGAAACAAACACGTCATTTCCCAAATTCAGCAAACTGGTAAATACGATTTTGTAATAGGTAGTAGCTACTTAGCAATATATATTTCCAATGCTAAGCGTGCAATATTTTGTATTTTTGTATTTTGCAATTTTGTATTTTAAAATAACTATTTTTACTCATTTGATACATATCAGCAATATCAAGGAAAAGTTAAACACCAATTTACTGAAAAAGATAAGCAACTGCAACATGGAACCCAAAGGTATTTTTATATTTGTAACCCTGACTCCAAATTGGCCATTCCCAAAATCTGGGCTCTCTGTTGATTAGACATTAGTGGTCTTCTCATTCCAAGAAGTGGACAATAACGTAAAGCTTCTCAGATTTTGGGAAATGAGAGAGGTGAAAATAAAAAACTAGAAAGGGATGCCTGTGTCTGATTATTAACTTTGTACCACAGAGGAAGAAGCTTAGGAATATTTAGTAATGTGGGAATTCCTTTTATGATTTCACCACATTTTATTCATGAAACTATTAATATACTTATTTTAAACCATAATTCAAAATGTATTAGATCCACTCTAACAGGAATCACGCTGATGTCGAGTTAAACAAGAGGTAAACAACAGATGTTTTCAGGGTCCTGCCCTGACTTTCTTGTGCTATGCTGTTTCAGGGCACATCAGCTCAACTTCTGAGCCCTCCCACACCTCCTCACCTAAGGTTGTGTCTGGGCTCAGAGCAAGCTCTGCCAGCATGCAGACCAGATACGCTAGGAACAGCTGCAGACAAAGACTGACTTAACACCCTTAAGCCCCCTCCAGCGAGGAGTTCTGAGGTGTGTGTGCTTCACGCTAGCTCCCTGAGTGCCCAGTGGAGAGGAAGCTTAGGTTGCCTATGGTAAATAATTCGCCCTTTATTGTATTCTTTCTACACCCTGTCCTACTTCCCTTCTTACCTACCACATTCCTGGATCACTTCCTAAGTAAACTGCTCACACTCAAAGCCTTCACTTGGATCAGGTTCTGAAGGTGTCTGATCTTTGATGGGCAATCTCTATTTGTTGAAATTTGTGTTTCAAAGCAGCAAATATCAACTTACGTAGGAATATGAAGACATATCAACATCTTGTACCCAGAGGTTTCATGTTGTTTGTTCCAAATGGAATGGGATAGAAAAGTTTAGGCAGACCCCCGGGAATGACCTGTGAAGGTAACTTACTATGTGCAAAGATGCAGTCCCATATTCTAAATAAAGCGACAAAGTAGAAATGAGCAGTAGGCATTCATCGATTAAACTGTTATTCATTTTTAATTTCAAAGCCAATTTCCCATCTCAAGTACCAGGAGGAAATACAGTATAGACAATTTAAGTAGGCAAATATAAAAATTATCCCAAATGCTAACAAAAATTAATGATTTTGCCCATCCTATATTTATGCATTTTTTCTGGAAGAGGTAAGGGTTAGCAATAAAAACATTCAGAACTGGTATTCACCAGGAAAACAAAAAGCATGAAACTAATTTACTGATCTATGAATAACTTAGAGTTTTCCATAAAAATAGATATGTTGAGTTAGGTCTAAGTTATGGGAAAATAAATGACTTAAGAAATTAAATAGTAGCCAATCCATTTTGCCAAACATGGACTAATTTTGTATATAAAGAAGATAAGGACAAGAAATTTGGCTTTTCCATGAAAATCAGCTTTATAGTCCATGAATCCTATGCAGTGAGCCTAAACTAACTGGAACTCATTTTATCTATTTTTGCTGTTTAATTTTACTTTTATTTGCTGAGATATTCATGGTAGATGAAAAAAAATAAATAAAAACCCTTCCTGTTTTCCTTGACCCAGCCTTAAGTTATCAACACTGTCTCTCTACCCAAACCAAATACAATAATCGCTTACTTCTTGCACAGACTACTACCTTGGAAGTGGTGACTGTTTTTTATAAGTAATTTTAAACCACCGGAAGACTGGCACACTTTCAATTCTGGAGCAAACAGGGATAAATCGGCATTTACTGAATGAAAATGCACCATTTTTTGAAACACCGCGGTCATTGCAGTTATTATTAAAATGTTGTTCTATCTCTCACTTTGACAAATACACCTGATAGGGTTTGGCTGTGTCCCCACCGAAATCTAAACTTGAATTGTATCTCCTAGAATTCCCACAAGTTGTGGGAGGGACCCAGGGGGAAGTAATGGAATCACGGGGACGGGTCTTTCTCGTGCTATTCTTGTGATAGTGAGTAAGTCTCATGAGATCTGATGGGTTTATCAGGGGTTTCTGTTTTTGCTTCTTCCTTATTTTCTCTTGCTGCTACCATGTAAGAAGAGCCTTTCGCCTCCCACCGCGATTCTGAGGCCTCCCCAGCCATGTGGAACTGTAAGTTCAATTAAGCCTTTTTGTTCCCAGTTTTGGGTATGTCTTTATCAGCAGCATGAAAACAGACTAATACGACACCCAAAATTTACATTTCCATATGTCTCAATTTGAGATGCATCCCAAATGTTAGTTCTTACAGTCTTACAAACCAAAAATGTAAGCACTGAATTCATAGTGGATTCCATTATATTTTCAGTAAAGATGCACCACAGAATTATGGGAGTTTAACAAATCAGTAAAACGGTGGAAGACAAACCCTCCAGGATATGTATAAAGGAGACTTAAACAGTACATTAACAAGATGCTGCCACATCTTTCCCTACCTTCCTCAAGCTCATCAAAAGTAGAAAAGACCCTCACTGGGAAAAAATGTCTGTAACAACTTTTTTGAAATATATAATTTCCATACCATAAAATTCTCTCATCTTAAGTGCTCACTGACATTCTTGTATTTACTGTGTTGTGTAACCGTCACCATCACTGGGTTCTAAAATGAGTCCGTCAACCCAAAAAGATTGATCCTTCATCCCTTACTGAGAAAATTTAAAGGTAGAAACAACATTTTCTGTCTTACCTTCTCTTTTTATTACTCATGTTTCATTTCTTCATATATTGAACAAGGATTTGCTGAGCAGCTACTATGTGTCAGGTACTGTTCTAGGCAGTGGAAATAATAAGTAAAAAAGAAAACATACCTGCTCTTATGAAACACAGAAAGAGACACACACATTCATCCTGATTGGATGCAAGGAGAAACGGTGGACAAGATGAATAAGCAAAATACTAAGGCAGGATAGACAGTCTTAACAGAAAATAAAAACAAAAATACAACATGGACGACATGGATCTGTTTGCTTGTTTGTTTATACATATGAGTAGCATTGGCTAAAGACGGTTTTGCTGGAAAAGAGATACTTGTATAAAGGAGGTGAGCCAGCCAGCTTTTCAACAATCTGAAGGAAGAACATTTCCCCAGTCCAGGACCAGGTAAATGCCAATATCCTGAAGCAAGGGAAAGAATATAGTATTCAGAGAACACAGAAGAGCCTAGCGGGTTGAGCAGGAAAACAGGGAGCGTAGCGATGAAGTCTAAGAGGAAGGAGAAAGGGGGGTCAACTGGCTCTTAAAATCCATTGTAAAGAACCTGGCTTCTACTCTGAGTCAGGTGGGGGAAGCTGCTTGGACACGTTGAGCAAAAAGCTGACGGGAAGTGGCTCAGATTTTAGTAGGATCACTCAGGTTGCTGTGTTGAGAGAACACTAAAAAGGAGGGGATCCAGAAGTAGAAATCGGGAAGCAGGGATGACAGGCCAGGGTGTGAAACCCAAGATCCGGAAGTGAGGATCCGGAAGTGGGGATCCGAAAGCAGGAATGAGGGGCCAGGATCCGTAAACAGGAATTCAGAAGCCTTAAGGCAGAAGCCAGGAGGCAGAAGTGGGGATGTGATTGGGAAGCTAATACAATTCCCAGTTAAAGACAGAACTGAGCTGATTAGGGGAAACAAAGGGAAAGGTGAATCAAGGCAGATCTGAGGATTTGCAGTAGCTTGCACAAAATGTTTAGAATCCAGAATGACTGCAGGCCTCTTTTGCCACAAACTGCTGCAAGAGCAGCATTGCCGATTACTCAAATGGAGGTTATTGAGAGAAACAGTGCTTAAGGGGAAAGTCCTTAATTTCCTTGGGGATGCTTGTATTTCCAGAAAGAGAGTAATCATTTATCGATCACTGTGACTGCTATACTTTTGGCCTTTTTTTTTTTTTTTTTCCCAAATAGGCTTTTCTAAGGAATAGATTAAGTACCAAGCTGCAGGATACTCCCACTCTATAGGACTGCAGTTCAGATAAATGGGTAATAAAAGAGGCAAAAGACACAGAATTAACTTTATTTCTATCTTTACATTTTCCCGGTAAGTCATGAAGGATTTTACTGGGGTGATGGGCTCATTCTAAAACTAGATGTTGGTGATGGTTGTACAACTCAGTAAATACTAAAAATTATTTAACTGTACACTTAAAATAAGTGATTTTTATGGTATAGAAATCATGTTTCAATGAAGTTCTTTAAAACATTTTTCCCAGTGAGTCTCTTTTCAACATTTGGTGAGAATGAGAAAAGTGTGGAAAGATGTCCCACCTTGTTAGTGATTAAGTCTGCTTTAGAGATGTCATAGAAGGAATGTCTACCGCCTTTTGGCTGATATGTTAAACTCCCGTCATTCTGGGACTCATCTTCACTGAAAATATAATGGAATCTTCCACAAATTCTGTACAGACATTTTTGGTTTGTAAAATTGCAAGAACTAAAGTTTGGGATGCTCCTCACAATAAGACATATGGAAGTGTGAATTTTGGGTGTATTTGTAACAGTGACAGAACAACATTTTAATGAAAACTGCAATAGTTGCATTTTCATTCAATAAAAGTCCACTTAAATTTGGGAGATGCAGCTTCCATTCTCGATTATTAAGTTGCTCCGATATACTAGGAAGTGTCAGGACAGCTTGGCCTTCCTACTTTCAGTTAGCACCCTCATGACCCTGGGGCTGTCAAAGGATCTCTCTCCAGATCCTGAGGATCTTGTGATAGCAAGGCTCTGTAACAATCATGGGAGCAAAACTACCTTGCTCACCTCTACTAGGCAGGAGGTGCCACTGCAACTCTTAAAGGAAATTAATTCAGCATCTGTCTCTAGAGGCTGAGAACCACTTCTGTCTAATGTCTGATTTTGCAGTCTTATTCACAGAGCACCAGCCCAAATCCTGCAGGCAACTGAACAGATGGTAACACATTTTGACCAGAACATGTCTGGATCACATTTGAACCATGAAACTCAAGGTGAAGCATTCTGAGGCTTTTTATTGATCACTACACCTCCTAACCCACAATTAATTATTTATTTCACTTGCCTCTCTAAATTTTCAAATCAGTTGGAGACAGAGTCTTAAGACAAGGTTTGATGTCTTTATTTACAATTTCACTTTAAAGTTTGTTTAGTTCATGAATTTGCCTCCCTGGGGAGAAAAAAAAAATACTTTTTTTTTTTTTTTTTAAGAGGCTTTTAAATGTAAAGGGTTACATTATTCATTAATGTCACAATAAATAAATTTATTTAAAATAAAATAAATTTAAATTAGCTTCTGTGTAAGAAGATAACTTGTGATTAGTAAGAGAACAATGTAACTAATCTGTATTTATGAAACCAGATCCTTATAATTAGTGAAGCAGATGTCTAATTAATTTGGAAGGTACACAGCCATATGGACACAACTAGAAAAATAAACCTGAAGATATTATTAATAGCTGGTCAAATTATATCCTTCAACCATCACAGATCAACCACGAATGTAGCATACTGTTCATCTGATTCCACAGAGGTTTTAAAATATCGATGCAGTCAGAACTGAACAAAATTATAGCAATGATTAAATGACTCGGGAGGGGTTTAAATTCTAGATGTTATGAAGCAAAGGTAGGAGTCAAATTCACTTTCAACTTAACAATCATTTCAAGAAAGGCTATTTTGTCTAGAATAGCTAAAATTCAGTGTTTCTCTTTGAAAATCAATTGAATGGTGCTCGATACAGAATATCTTTTTTTTTTTTTGAGACGGAGTCTCGCTCTGTCGCCCGGGCTGGAGTGCAGTGGCCGGATCTCAGCTCACTGCAAGCTCCGCCTCCCGGGTTCCCGCCATTCTCCTGCCTCAGCCTCCCGAGTAGCTGGGACTACAGGCACCCGCCACTGGGCCCGGCTAGTTTTTTGTATTTTTTAGTAGAGACGGGGTTTCACCGTGTTAGCCAGGATGGTCTCGATTTCCTGACCTCGTGATCCACCCGTCTCGGCCTCCCAATATCTTAAAGCAAAAACTCAACAGATGTTGATAATGAAAACCCCTTGCCACTTCAAAGTTTAAAAAAACTCCCTTATGTTATCTTCTATGAGATACTGCAGGTAAAATTCCAATTTTGTCCTTAACCATAAAGGTACATGGTACCTTCAAACACATCTGGTCCCGTTCTCTAAAACAGCAAAGCCACCTGTTGACTAACTATAAATATGAACATAGAGACAGTGAATCTGCATTCCATGTGTGCCTGGGAGCAAGGATAGAATTCTGTGTCTGGGAAGAAAAGGAGGGCTGACCTTTGGAAGAACGGAAGTGTTTGCTGGGGGCAGTGAAGCCTCGAGTTCCATGCACATTCACAGCAGCCACTCGAAACTGGTACCATCGGCTGGGTCTTATGTCAGTCAGTTGAACTCGCTCATCTGTGGTCTGAGGGGACATGTCACAGAGCACAGGAAACATGTCATTTTTTATTCCAATATGTTGGTCGGATCTGTTTTAAAAAATACACTAACCCATCAGCCAATGCAACTCAGTCTGTCTTCCTCCTGATAAGAGGGGCTTCTCATGCCCAGTTAGGAAGAGAGCTGTCAGGGAACAAGGAACCACTGATATTTCACCCCAAAGAATTAAACATCTCTTGAAGTCAAAACATTATGACAAGAGCTTGGGCTATTTTAAAAATCTGGTGACTAATTACAGCATTTGAGATATTCAATCAATAGAGAATATTGATGTGTAGTAATTGTTACATTACAGCAAGAAGATGAAGTCATCTTCAGATTATAGAAAGAAAATTTCTTTTTTTTTTTTTTTTTTTTGAGACGGAGTCTTGTTCTGTCGCCCAGGCTGGAGTGCAGTGGCCGGATCTCAGCTCACTGCAAGCTCCACCTCCTGGGTTTACGCCATTCTCCTGCCTCAGCCTCCCGAGTAGCTGGGACTACAGGCGCCCGCCACCTCGCCCGGCTAGTTTTTCGTATTGTTTTTAGTAGAGACGGGGTTTCACCGTGTTAGCCAGGATGGTCTCGATCTCCTGACCTCGTGATCCGCCCGTCTCGGCCTCCCAAAGTGCTGGGATTACAGGCTTGAGCCACCGCGCCCGGCCTTGAAAATTTCTTTTTAACTCACATGCCAAATGTAACAGTAAAATAGGTATAACAACTCACATGCAACCCACTAGCAATTTCTGGAAGTAAATTATAACCCAAGCCACTGTTTAAAAATCTCTGGAGTAAATCACATAACATCTACGAAGAACCACTCCTGATCTAAAAGGGCGAGATGTGTTAGCATATATTTGTTCAATAAAATGCCCAAAAGGAAAAAAATAGACACTGGGGAAGACCAGAAGGTTTTGCTGTCTCTAGTGCTACAATTTTAAGATGTCAAATAACTTTGACAGTCTTCATACTACATATCTGCTTTCAACAATGCTCTGTGTTTTGTTTCTATTGGTAGATCAGAAAACCTTTGCCCTGAATTCCAAGAAATAACCATCTACGGTCTATGCCCTCATCTATATCAGGTGCCAAACTCAACTTGGATCTGTGGATGAAACTAAGGAAACAGGATTGGATTTGAACACTCCCAAACTTCAGTTTATAATAACTGAGATTATAATAACCTCAGCTTAAAATAACTTAATGTGAAAATGACTGTCATGTTTACATCAATATCTAAAAGAAGCTGAACATTTCTGAGATCAAAGGAAGAATATGAACTCTTACATGTGGCTTTCTACCTGATTTGGCAGACTTTGATTAAACACTTTCACCTTTGTCATTTAGAGTTTCAGCTGTGAATGTAAAAAGCTTAAAGTCAGCGTGGTATCCACAGCATTTAGCAGAGAAGGAAGTATTACATGTAGCATTAACAGGAAAAAATAATACCAACAGCAATAATAAAATAGCTTTTCACTTTCCAAAAATCTTTTGGAGATAAAAGAGATGATCTTATTGTCAGTTACTTTCATAAATCTTTACGTAATTTGGAAAAATTACAAACGAATCTGTGCCATGATTTATGAAAGCATGCCGTGTAAATCAAATGGAATTTCAGGCTGTATTCTGAGTAGCTTTATGTTTTACTGAAGCAAATTTTTTTTTATATAAAATATAGGTATAGAATAGAATTACTAAATTTATTTGCCCAGTTTTTTGTTTTCTTTTTTTCTAATTTAATGTTGTATTTTTACATCAAACTTCTTATTTATTTTGGGGTCTTTACATTGTTTTATTTTAGTGCTTAACCCCTTTGAGATACTGCTATTCAGAAGATATTCTTCTTCCAAACACCTAAATATTGACATTTATTTTACATTTACTGAAAAAAAAAATAGGAATCTAGTCCTTGGAAAAAATGATCTAGTCAACATAAGGTGAGATTTTTTTCCTATAGACATAGATGTGGAGAAGGCGTTTTAGTTGTCTAAAGGCATGAAACAGTTTCACATTCACATTCAGAATCTGTTACTTTTTATATCCATGTAGGGTCTTTTTTTGTGTTGGGGGGGTGGTTGCAGCTGGTAGTGGATTTAACAGCTCTTAAAAAGAAAGAAAATATTTTGCTTTTCTCATCAACAAGACAGAAGAGGAGGAAGCACTCTCTGGGAGTGTTGCCATGCAGGTGGTGTATCAGTTTTTAAGTTGACTAAGACAAAGAAGAAAGCACTTAGTGAAGATTTATGGGCTGCTGGCTATGTCCCACTAAGTAATTTTGTGATACAAATCTTATCCCATGCTCCTAAAGTCTGTGGGTGGAATAAAGGTGTAAATGCAGGAGAAACAGAAGAGAAGGCATTTAGATTGTTAAATGTCAAATTAGTCCTCATAATGTTGCATTTCCCCTACTCTAGTTGGCTTTGAGTTTAGCCGAGGAAAATGTAGTTCTTGGAGAAAATACATGTGAATAATCAGGTTATAAAAAATTAACACCCTTCCATGTGTATTTGAACAAATTAAGCCAATGGTCCAGTTTCTGAGCACATTTGTTTGTATCTATGAACCTCATCCTCTCTTTAGAAGACCCCTATGATGTTCATTTCATATCTGAGTAAGTAATTTCTGTAGTCAAGCTATTTTGAGGCATAGCAAATTAATTGTATGTGCATATGTATGTAGCAGACACTACCTCCAGGATGAAAATCAAAGTCTATATGAGGTTCTTACCTGGGCCACTGTCTGCCAATGAGTGGCATCATCTTCGCTAGGATGGATTCCGTAATTCCATCTTCTTTGTACCACGTAGATCACAGGCTCAATAGAAATATTGAATTTCGAGGACCACTTAACCTCCAGCTGTCCAGACTGCAGTTCTGTAAATCGTAACTCTTTTCTGGGCTTCAGGGGGACACCTGAAATAGGACCGTATCAATTAAAACAATCTGCGTGTGACTCAAATTGAAGTAAAAGTTGAGGAAGAACAAATATGGAAGAGATGAATCTGAACTGATGACAGCTGAGATTTCCTTTCACAAAAGTGGCCTCTCCATACAGGGTTTCACATCTGAAGTCTTCTGACACTCAGTTCAGCTATTTGCTCCTTTTTCTTTTAACTTGCCTTGTTTTTTTTTTGTTTTTTGGTTTTTTTTTAATAAGACAGTCTAAATTGATTCCTGATTCTGAACAAGTGGCTTATTCCCTAGTAATCTCTAGAGCAATCATTTCATGTGCATTCTTGTGAATAAATCATGTTACAAGGTTGTTTCACTTGAGGTTAACATGGAATTCACACTAGGAGATCATTATAAAGAGTTTCAAGTCATTTTCCCATTTTTTATCATGCTCTGTGTCTACTGACATGTTCTAAGGTCATTATAACACGGTTTCCAGATTTGATCTTCCTTCTTTCTTAGGGAGTTTTCCATTTAAGGAAAACACTGCAAAGCAAAATCTCTTCATGTGAAATCTCCTAAGAGTGATTTCCAAAGTTCAAGTCTTTTGGATTCCCCAATCGATTGCTCAAGCACTCTCCTATAGACTTAATGGCTTAACATTGGAAAATAATGAATTTATTATGTTTGGTTTTGGCATGAGTGAATGCGCTGCTTCAAAAGTTTCTCACAGGTGTTTCATTTTAAAGTAGTTAATCATTCTGATTTGTTTCTCGCCTTCTGTACATGCAAGTTGTCTGGCAACTGATATATTGAAGAACCACAGTTCAAAATAGCAGGCATTTCAAAAAGGGAATTTGTAAAGAAATTTGTAATACTAATAGAATATGCAAAACTAACTGAAGGAAACAGAATCTATGGCTCCATGATGGTGAATGCCATCAACACCAAGAACACCAATTACCATTAATATCATTTTCTGTCCACAATTTGCTGAAAGCATTGAAAACTCATTTCAAAAGCTAGTTAAGAATGCTCTATTTCTTCTTCCATTTTGTAAGTTTAAACACAGAAGAAACTGGAAAATGTGCAAACACCAAATGCAAATAAGGTTTGATGCATGTTGACATGCTTGAATTTCAACTCCTATTTCATTTTGATCTTAATTCATGGTAAGTCTTGTTTAAGAAAATGTTAAAGTCATCAAAGATTTGGATGGATGGAATTGAATAATTTTTTAAAGCATATTTATATATGGTCAAAAGTCATTAATCTAAAAAAAACTACTTTCTGGAGAAAATGTTGACCGTACCTATTGCAGTCTCCTTTATTACTGGTGGGTCATGGCTGAGGAGTGACCTCTAGTTTACAATAAATTTGTCTCACCTAATCCTTACTGTGAGTTTGTGAAGTGGGTAAAGGGTTAATTATCTACATGTTGAATAGGAGATAATTGTGTCTAAGGAAGACTAAATTAGTTGCCTGGGGCTACAATCTGATCTCAGGTTTCTCTCTGAATTATCTGCTTCCTTCTACATTTCATATTAGAAAAGGCCACATAGAGAGATAGAGAAAAGAGGTGGTTTTGATAGATATGCAAATCCCTTGGACATTCTTATTCTAAGATGCTCAGCTTTCCTGGTGGATCTGGAACTTCACCAAGTCAGTCTTTGACTCCTGTTCTGCCAGACATGCATTTATTTCAAGCTTGTATCATAAACTTTTCATCTCAGTGCATAACCATAGCAATGGGGGTACCTTGACTTGGATGATTAGCATATTGCTGCTAAGCAAATGTTTTTCCAGTCTATCTCTAATCCCTGGCTAAGCTGCAGACCATCTTTTCCACCTGCCTGCTGAATTTCTCTGTCCTAGATATGTCCCTTCTCCTGCGATATCTACCTTTATGACAACTTTATTCTTTAGGATGTCTAAGGGATCTTAGAACCTTTTTGATTTGTTCTTGCAGCTAACAACATTTAGTTGTCTTACTGCTTAGTACATTTTCAAGAATTATCAAATCATTCTGTCTCCATGATGGCCACCTGACTTTACTCCCTTCCTTGTTCCGACCTTTCAACCTATTTCCCTGAATCTCAATCTCTTTTTCTAATGTCCCCTTATTGGTACTTTGTGGTTATTTTTCTAAAGTAGAAGCGAAGTTCTCTCCTTCAGCTTCCCAAACTCTTTAATTGCATCCCATTTTCTCTAGAATGAAGGGAAACTTATTGGCATCCCCCTCAAGGCATCCTTCTTCATAACTGGCTACCATTTATTTGTCAGTCTATCTCCTGGTACATCTTTAGTTTTTGTCACAGATATTATCTTTAAGCCCAGCTTTCCTACAAACACACTGCCAGGTACTTAATAATACCATGGCCTGTTTATTATTATTATTTTTCACTCTGAAATGTCTTGCCTTCTGTTTTCTAACTGTAGACCCTTGAATACTTCCAGGCTCGGACCAAATGCCATCCCTCTGTGACACTTCCCCTAAACCTCCCAATTGGAAATAAAGGCTTTATTATTTTGCCCCCCTTCAATGTTGAGCCTGTAACTGTCAAGACATGCATTTAACTGCCTCTTGCTGCAGCAAACTCATTTAATGATGCCTGTCTTCCCATTGAGCCACAGCCCCCAGAGGTCAAAAACCATGTCTCCTTCATTCCCGCACCTCACAATGTCCCAGAAGAGAACATTCTGCAATAGCAAATGTTCAATGAACAATGTTTGCTGAATGAATAGCCAAACCCACTTTCTTATTCTTCACTCAAGAATGTATCTGTGGAAATAAGAGACTAGGGCAACATTTATGCAAACCATAGCAACAATGGTAATCCCTACTCTGCTTGAAAGTCACCTAGGGCAGGGTGAAGATTTATCATAGATATTCTGTACTGCCATCTTTATCATACATTGTTTCAAGCAACTCACATCTCTTTTCCAGCATGGGTTTATTACTCACATGAACATTCACTCTGTTTTTTAAAAAGGTAAATACCAGAAAATAAAGCAATGCCAAAATGTTTACAAGATAGAACGTTTTTATTACATTGACCATAGGACTTTCCCATTAAAAAGAAAAAAAAAAAAGACCAACTCCTGATGGGATAGAAATTCCAAAGTTAATTGATTTTAATAGAAGCAGCTCTGTATGTTTTGTGTCAAGAAAAAAGTCACAAAAATTTGTTCAGAGTGATGAAAAAACAATCTCAACAAGGTGATCATTTAGTATCATTCTTGCATTGAAGGCTGGCCTGCATATGCAAGACAAATAGTTCTACCGAAGGGGATAAGGCAAGAGAGAGCAGTCGCAGAGGACATTTCATGATTTACTTGATTCCTTGGTGCATAGTAAAAAAAATGATGACTAATTCTTCAAACTCATAGAGCGCATTCTCCGAGACTTCTAAATCTACCTTTTTCTTTGGCTTTCCAATGTATAATCTTTTGGAGTAACTACAGCTACAGTAAATAGCCTCCTAAGTAACCTGAACTCACCAGAAGCCAATCCAAGCAACCCAGTCCCCTCTCTGTAAGGTTTTAATCTTGAGTAGCATTCAAGGACCAACAGCCTTAATCAAATGTAATGAGCATCAGGGCGATGTCAGTTCAAATTTCTTCATTTAAAAATCTCTTTAATTATGATGAAGCATGACCCTGCAATTTGCATGTTAAGAAATGGTCCATCTGCTTTCCATTAAAGTCAGTTGGCTCCTTTGATTGGAAGTAACTCCAGCACTCTACTGTAATTGTGTGCAGATGGGGCTCAGCCCCGCTCAAGACCTCCAGCCCTCACTGCCTGTGCGCACAGTCCTCACTGGCTGAACCAGCATCCCAACTGCATAACCAGATGTGTAGACTGGATCTCTTCTCAATGTGTTTTCTATTATGTAAATGATTAGCATTTTTCTCTTTAAAATTATTTTTGAACAAATTAGTCATCTGAAATCTAAATGATTCTGTTGAAAAATTAGCAAACATTATCATATGGCACCCTGCAATATGTGACATACACTTTTTTTCTTTAAAATGCAAGAAATAGTCTGCTGAAATCAAAAGAACAAAAACCCAATGCTTTTTAAAAATGTTGAAAATCTATGGATAGAAAAATCAATTAGGATAAGCAATCTACAATTGCATACTCATTGTGAGATTTTATTATTACTATTAATTTTTATCGTGTATCTAAATGACATAAAAATGTAGCAAGATGTATTGTTCTAGTGATTTAATCACTACTTGATATCTCTCATAAAGGTAATTAGAACTCTAGAATTTGTATTTACATCACATTAAGGCATTGGGCTGGCTACTGGATGCAAAATGTTGAAAATGTATTTGTGAGAAGTTGTCTGAAGTTTAAATATTTTATATATTAATTATTTGTGGAAATACTAAATCAACTCTGTGTTCGGGTCTTTTTGAAAAGAAACCGATTGACGTACAATTAATTCTTGGTTTATCCATGGCAAAGGGAAACTATAGGTCACAAATTAGTCTGAATCTTTAGGTTTGTAAAATTTTTTAACTTTTCTTTCTCCCTGCCCAAACCATTTTTGCTACAGTTGGAAGCCAAGAGAGGCAGTGGGATTTGGCAACAAAACAGTAAAATGTATCACTCTCTGGAGGAAAGATTGTCTCACCAAGCCATAAAATAGACGTACTATAGAAAGGAAAAAGGAAGTGCCCCCAAATGCACTCATTTGTGTTCTACCTGTAGAAGATAAGCCTTTTAAAGTTTCTACAGCTCTATGAAGAATTGCATTTCATAGAACTAGCACCAGCAGGCATCTCCAATCATGTTACTATTTCCAAGCCTTCTATTTTGATGCTAATAATTTTATTTAAAAAGTAAAAGAAAGGATCTCTGCTGTTTGTTTTAAACTATAGTCTATGAAGGTTAACTTACTTCTAGGCATCAGTTAAGTGCAGTTTTTACAGCATAGCCCAAATGCAGTGCTCAAATATAATAGGGAATTTTGTTGATCATATTTTCAAGACACCCATCGCTTTTAAAAACTCAAGTGACCAGTATAAAAAGCTCTTGAAGCTATAAAATCAGTACTTTCTATCTTCCCTTCCACAAACACAACAGACCAAACAGAAAGTATGTATGTATGGGTTTTTATAATTTTAAAATATTTTTAAAAATTAATTCAATAAGTAATAAAATGAAACATATACAGAGGTTGGTAAATGTCCATTTACTTAAAGGTTAGAAAAACAATTTGCCCACTTAAAGAGTATTGTGAGCATGACAATCTCAGTAATAACCTACTGGACCATGTTGGGGGTTAGTGTCACATGGATCCTTGTACCCCAATGCCCATTATAGATGACAGAAAATAGTAGGCACTCCATAAATGTGTATTTAACTGAAATGTGTCAATACTTCTCCAATCAAGTGACAGCAGCCCCTTGTAAAGGTAAACTGGGGAAAATGTTAAGAAAATGTTATTGTGGATTTCCAAACAGCAGTATGCAACACTTTAATACATAAATAATGAATGAATGAGGAACTTCAGGTTTTCAATATTTATCCCATAGAATTTGGTTCTCTATACAGCACACACTGTATCTAGTTTTATATGCTTCAACCCTACAATGTAACAATCCCATGTTATTAATTAGTCTAAAATGATTCATAAAGTAGTGATTTTGTTAGATTAAAAATATTCTATATTGACAAATCTTTTACTTGGCCTATTAGATAGACAGGTAGGTAGATAATGGATTTAGATACATTTTGGGACAGGGTCTCACTCTGTTGCCCAGACTGGAGTGCAGTGACATGATCATGGCTCATTGTAACCTCGAATTCCTGTGCTCAAATGATCCTCCCACCTCAGCCTCCCAAGCAGCTATGACTACAGGCACGTGCCACCATGCCTAGCTAATTTTATTATGTTTGTAGAGATGGGGATATCTTGCCATCTTGCCCAGGCTACTCTTGAACTCCTGCCTCAGCCTCCCAAAGTGCTGGGACTGAAGGGGTGAGCCACTGTGCCAGGCCTTAGTTAGCCTATTATATAATAACACAATGATGCCCAGTGAGTGTTTCCATTAGGGCTCCATACATTCAAAACAAAAATGACAGGCGAGCTAGCCCAGGTGGGAGCAGATATTAGATCTATTTCTGCTACCTACTACCGAATCACTTAGGCATAGGCTGCAACCTCAGTTTCAGCAGCTGTGAATGGAGAGCCAAGGACTAGTTAATCTCAACCCACCATGACTCCCACTCTTATTAAGGAAAACAATTACACAGACCTAGCAGAGACAGAGAGAGGGAGGCAATCTTATTTCACATTAGTTTGTTTGGGGCAATAAGAAGGCATCTTGGAGGTAGGAAAGACAGTGATTATGAGTATCCTAAGATTGCAGGTTGGTTTGTGCGCTGACTGGGCACATGGTTTTCTCCTCGCAAAGTCAAGGGATGGGTTGGAACGGACTGTTTCCCTGGGGCTTGTGTATATCAGTCCCCCTCTCCTCTTCTGAGAGTGAAGAAGCAGCTGGACTCCAGGTTGGGAATGCCAAAAGGGGCTTCAAATGGCTCATTAGCTAAAGGTGAAGGAGTTGCTACAGGCTCTATTTGCCCTCCTTTTACACACACTAACATATTCAGAGGCACTGTCAAAGCTCCCAGGACATGAAGACAGCCTTCCTTGAGGGACTACTGAAGAAAGCAAGAAAAAATATCTACCTGCATATATGTCTTTTTTTGCAAAATAACAATCTATTAACTAGACTGCCTTCGTTACGCAAAAGTCATTGTCAGGTCAACAGAGTCTGTTTATTCTATTTGTAGTTGATTCCCATTGATTCTGTCTCTCTCCACAAAAATCTAAGTTAAGAGCTAATTTGTAGTAGAAGAGTGACTTCAGTACTTTAACAAAAGTTCATCTGGTTTCGTTAAATGTAGTTTTACATTGAAAGTATCTCTGCATCATTAGTCATTTATTCTGGCCCTTTCTACAATATTCCGCTTATTCTCTAGTGAAACAGGCATATTTGAAATTCATAGTAACTCTTCAGTCCTTTTATAAAAGTGCATATTTTAATTTATATTATCTCTTTAAAACACTATAGGTTTTACAAAAGGGTTTAAAAAGACCATTCCAAAAGCATCCTATTTTTATGGTGAATGCTACTCATACATAGCGTATTATCTTTAATGACAGATAAAATTTCATATTAACAGAGGCTTTAAAAATTAGATGGTTTTAAATTTCGCAATAGTGACTTGCTGTAGTTTAAAATAAGAGGCATGAACACAATAAAACCTTAAAACTATTAAAGAAACATCACTTGGTAAGAAGAGAAAAGCAGCGATTATTTTGAATGTAAGACATGGTACTTATGGTGTGTTTCCAATGATAAAGAAAATAAATGGTTGAATTACATAGATTTCAGAGGAAAGTATTCCCAAGTGGGAGCTAAAGGAAGATGGGACAGATACCTAACTTCTGGGAGATGTGAATTGTTATGAGTGTTAGAGTAACATGGACTTCCAAAAACAGGCAGCCAGCACACAAATCAAAACTGGCATTGATGGTGAATACTGCTTTATACACATTTTTTTTAAGTACCAGTATTTAGAAACAATATGGATTTGGCATGTGTGTGTGAAAGACACACAGAGAGAAAGACATCTGTTACTCTCTGTACTTTAATGAATACTGCCTGCTGACTGACTCTATATTAGGGGTCCCCAGCTCCCGGGCCACTGACTGGTAGCAGGCTGTGGCCTGTTAGGAACTGGGTCACACAGCAGGAGATAAGTGGTAGGTGGGTGGACAAAGCTTCATCTCTATTTACAGCCACTCCTCATCACTCACATTACCACCCGAACCTCCTGTCAGATCATCAGCAGCTTTAGATTCTCATAGGAGCGTGAACTCTGTTGTGAACTGCACATGTGAGGGATCTAGGTTGCAGGCTCTTTATGAGAACCCAATGCCTGATGATCTGTCACTGTTTCCTGTCACCCCCAGATGGGACCATCCAGTTGCAGGAAAACAAGCCCAGGGTTCCCACCAATTCTACGTAATGCTGAGTTGTAGAATTATTTCATTACATATTTCGATTTATTCTAGTGTGCCTAGTAGAGCTTACTTGAATCAGTCTGACTGGAGAAAAAGACAAAAACCTTCCTGAATTGTTGCTGTCCATCACATCTGTCAAATTAAAAAGAATTAATATGAATGACTTGCTCTGCCCCAAGTTGAGTTAATATGGTTGATCTCTATGGGTCTGTGAATATGTTAAGATGTCTGTATGTGGTATAAAATAAATTTTCTTAAGATTTTGTTTTTTAGACTTTTCACGCTTACGATGGACACCCTTCCCTAGGCACAGATACATGTGACACTGCATGTCTCTTCACACCCCCAGTGCTGCCCCTTACCTTTGTACAGAGTCTTGGGTACTTGGCAGGTGTGTCCACACCCATTTGAACAACATTTCTTCACCCCAGAGCACTCATTGTCAACTTCGCAGCTTTCAACACAGGCGGCCGCAAATCCACTGGCTTTCTCAGGAGCCGGGCAGTCCCCCTGCTTTACCAACAGGATGTATTTGAGGAACTCACAGCTGGTCAAGCATTCGTAGCTCTTCTTGGGGAAGAGAGGCTAAGACAAAGAAGAATTTTAAAAAATATTCCATTAAAGACACATGAAGTCTGATTTCCAAGACATCTGAAAGGAAGTTCCACATTTTTTCCCTGTCAAACTTTTGCTTGAATATTTGACAAAATGCATATATTTGTTTTCTTTTCTCCTACCAAAGTAACACATTTTGTGCTGATTCCTCAAAGGAACATAATCCATAAGTGATGATTTTATACTGCATGCAACAGACACACACCAAGTACATGCGCCCACGTCCACAGATCATATATTCTACCTTGGTCAAAGATGTTTGTCAAAAAAACTGACTATAAATAGTCACCAAACCTGTTCAGTACAATTTGAGGGCCCTTTTTGGATTGTATACATTACATGTATAGCACATCACTCTCTTTAATTTTTTTCTTTCTCTCTCCCTTTTTTTTTTTTTTTTTTTTTTACAGTTAAGGTCTCACTTCGTCACCCAGGCTGAAGTACAATGGTGCAATCATAGTTCACTGCAGCCTTGAACTCCCAAACTCAGGCAATTCTCCTGCCTCTGCCTCCCAAGTAACTAGAACTATAGACACACACCACCATCCCTGGCTAATTTTTATTTTTTGTAGAGATGAGGTCTTGCTATGTTGCCCAGGGTGGTATTAAGTCCTGGCCTCAAGCAATCCTCCCACCCTTAGCCTCCCAAAGCACTGGGATTGCAGGCATGAGCCGTTGTACCTGGCTACTTTTTCATGTATCATAAATACTCATCAAAATAGCAGGGGCTCTAAAAAACTTTACAATTCTCACAATGATAGCATATTTGTTGGAATTATATAGCACCGTTGTCTAAGCCTGCTAATTGAACATATTTCAATAATTTCCAGCCTTTATGATTAACATGGAATTGTCAATGAGTTGTGCAGTAGAAGAATGTGAATCTTCTTTAAAAATCAGCCCACACCTATGTTATCTGTGACATAGTTGGGGTCTGAACAGCATCTTGCTGAGGACATTTTGGTTGAGCCCAGAATCAATCAACCATTAGTGAGAATAGGAAGCCCTGGACTTATTAGAGGAATGCATTATTGAAAAAGCCTGAGTAATGTGAAAGAGCCATTTATCAAATGCCTATTTTTCCTTAGGAAAAAATGGTTCAGGACAGCACTCGGTCATCCCTAAGACAGGAGCTGCAATCGGAAGATAATGGCTTTTTTCTGCCACTGAACAGAGGAGTTGCTGAGACTTCTAAAAGCTGTCCCACCCAGGGAAAGAAAGGGAAGGATGCTCTCTGTGCTCTTGCCCTCCTTTTTCCCATGGAAGAGAATGGCCAAGACAGCCCCACCAGCCCCAGCCCTCCACCCAGCCCTATCCCTAACCCTCTTTTTGCTTTATAGAAGATGGCTGAAAAGATGATCACCATAACCCTAACTTTTACACCAAGCCTCCTTTTATCCTTATGGGAGATGGTTTCCATGATAACTACTATTCCATTAAAGACACATGACGTCTGCTTGAATGTTTAACAAAATAGATGTATTTGTTTTCTTTTCTCCTATCAAAGTGACATTTTCTCTTATCAAAATGCATTTTCACCTGGAATGCCTGTGCACAGCCAGGTTAAATTTCACTGTCTTCCTTTTACCTAGGGGTGGCTATGTTGTTGTGAATGGAATGTAATCAGCAAAGTTCTGTGCCACTGTGGACCGAGGCTTGCAGATGGTGGGGGATGGTGCCCTCATGTTCTTTATTAGCTGGATATGGGTAGCACCACAGCTGTAGGGAATGGTGGGGCCACAGGAGGAGCGATGCCAGAATGCTGTCTGCCCATATGGAGAAGGACAGCACCCTGCCGGAACAGCTGCCTTGAACTGCTCCATGGGCATAAAACAAGTACGCACATGTTTGAACTCTTGTACATATCAAGCTCCGTTCGCTACAACCATTCAGGCTACTTGAACCAATGCAAGGCCATCCAGTGAAGGGCTGCCATGGTTGCTCAACGTTGGAAGTGGAAGATGGACAAGGAGGACCCTTTCTGTTTATCTGATGTCACAACAGGGTTAGGAATATAAGAAATAAATGCGGTGGCTTTGGTGAACAGAAGTCCAGGGGGAGAATAGGAACATCATGCAGCTCAACGCCAGCATGCTGTTTGATGCTCCACAGTGATCCCTAACCAGGGCTCATTACTGGTAACAACTGGGAACACCTGGGTTACACCTGAAGGATACCTGGGAACACTCGCCTGTGTGCTGCCTGCTGCTGCTCCCTGATGACTAAATATGCCTCTGTACCATCGTGACACCTGTGTAACACCAGGTCATCCCTACCACTGCCTCATAATGCCTGGGCAACACCTGGAAAACACCTGATAAGACCAGCCCATGTGTTGCTGTTGCTTCTCAATAGTGATTGAATATGGTTCCCGACCGCGAGGTAACACCTGCCAAACCTGCCAGCATGCTGCTGGCTGCTCCTCACTGTCAAACAAGCATGACCCTTTAGTCAGATAGGTGTCTGGTAGCACCTAGATACCCTGGAGACAGGAGGTTATCTAGGCAGGAGACAGTGAATGGTTTGGGCTATTAACTAGAGAGTATTTCACCAATAGCAGAGGTATGTTATAAAACAAACACACAAACAAGCAAACAAACAAAAAAACCACCATTATCAAAGTCTCTAGTGGGAGGTGGGAGGTTGGTGGGAGGAATAGCTCTCTTTTCCAAAAAGACAGATAGTTCATTAATTTTAGCCTATGATTCTCAGATTGATGATGACTGGAAATTCCACTGAAGACTCAAAACATAACTTCAGCAAGGAATATCTTAGTAATCCTAGGATAAACTACAATTTCAACATAAATTATTCTCCACTGTCTCACCTGGTTATTTCCCCCAAACAATGTTCAATTAAAATATGCGTAAGAGTTAAGACTGCAAATGTTATATTATGTGCATTTTACCACAATTAAAAAAAAAATTGTGATGAGAATGTGTGCAGCACCACATTGTATTGTTTCATAGTGACAATAATCTTTCTGATACTGTAAATTTAGTGGATGACAAAGCATCAGTACTTCATTACAAGTTAAATACAATTCTTGTATTGTATTCTGTTCTTTTCTTAGATTAACAAAAGGAAAACAGTGGAAACACTAGATAGAAAAACTATAATTTCAAGGTTTGAATTAGAATTGTAGATGTCATATAAAGTTGTTTGTTAGTAATTAATCATATATAAAATGTGAAAATAACATGAGTTGACTGAACTAAAATTATTTCTCAATTTAAGAACTTTAAGGTAAAATTTAGAAGGGCCATGGTGTCAATATTGAATTGTGATAAATTTACAGCTAATTAATTAAAATAAACTTTATAAGCACTTAAAGCATTATCAACTCTGAAGGCTTTTCTCTCTTACTCTATTTCGCAGTTCATTTTTCTGTTAGCTGTTAGATGTATTTTACTTCATTGAGTTTTGAAGCTCTAAATTTAGTTTCAGATCTAAGTTAATAATCAAGGAAGTATGCTAACAGATCTGTGACAATTATATAGTGTTTGCCAACTTTCTTTTTTCAACAGTTCATATACATTACACACAATGAAAGAAAATACTTAATACCAAAATCATTGGCCACTGCCTCATGGGCTGAGATTTCCAAGTAGAAATACTTGTATTAAATCCAGCAAGTGTTTCCTGCTTGGTAACTTGGAAATCACAGTGACTTAGTTTGCACCATGATATAATGAAATCAACTCAGTTCATACTCTTCACCTATGAAAACAGAGTATGAGTCAAGAATCAGATAAAGTTTGGATCCTCTATTCATATATTATTCTAATTATCTATACGCCAACTGCCACACACTTGAACTGTGAGGGACAGGAAAACAGAGGCCATGTCTCCTTATCTTCATTATTTACTGAACTATTGGGGCAGACATAAAAACAAATAAACAAAGACAGTGACCTAGAATAGTTACGAAGTATGTGTTCCCAATGACTATAAAAGGGGAATGATCAAAATTAGCCCAACAATTTAGATCTTTCAGTTGATATGAGAGTTATTCTGTATGGATAATCAATGTTTTCCTTTTTGGTAAGGATTCAAACATGATTTCTTTGATTATTTTGGGGATCATAGAAACGCATATGTTCATCTTTGCACTCATGCTTCCTAGACTGGTTTATAATCTTGAAATAATACAGGTAACATTATGAATATTACATGAGGTAATGCACACAAAGAACTAAGCACTACTGTGCATAGTTGGCCCACAATACATACTCAATAATAATTAATTTATGTCTTTTTTCTTTTCCCACTGCTACAAGCTTACTCTTTAACATTTCAAAATTCTTCTGCCATGCTGATGAAAATTTTGTAAGATCCACAGACAGAAGGAAGTCTGTATTTTTCCACAGTGTGTCCAGCCACTAGATTCCAACCCACTACTTCCAGATTAAGCACTGAAATCTGCATCTAAGGAATTGTACCCTGTACTTAAATGAAGTTCATCTTAGAGCAGTGTGGATTTGGTGCAACAATCTTACAGAGGAGCTTTATTTAGCTGTCCTATTAAAGGCAGATTTATCAAAGGGAGGTTTTGATGCTGTCTATTAATTTTTTTTCATAATTCTCTTGGATTAGGTTAAAAAAATTATTTGTTTGAATATAAATTAGAGAACATATGGTATGTGTACATAAGGTCTCTCTCCAGGTCATTAATCATAGTTTAATGAGAATTTACTAATTGAATGGAATAAGAAGAAAAATGTGTACAGGTCAGAGAAAATGCTGTGTGAATATTAATACTCTAGATATAAACAAAATCTGCAAATTGGTCTTCAGCAGGAAATCCTGTGAACAAAGGTAATTTGAGTGTCACAAAAGTATAATAACTTCTGACCATTAAGCATGTAAAATTTCATGTGATAATACAAGTTAATTACCCAGAGATTTGTTAAAAGGAATGAGAAAATATTAGAAAAAGACATTCAAATCAGTATGCATGTAATACCCATCAATTTTATGGTGAATAAACACGTGTGACAACATAGAGATATATATATATATGCTCCATGTTCTATTTCCTGTTTCTACAATTATATGCAGGCAATGAAGGCAAATTGTTAACTGTAAATTTAGTTTTTATAACTATAATTCAGTTTTATAAAACTATTCATATGATTAATTTCACAAATCACACAAATGTCACTTTCAAATTATTATTATTATTATTATTATTATTTTTTTTTTGAGACTGAGTCTGGCTCTGTCGCCCAGGCTGGAGTGCGGTGGCCGGATCTCAGCTCACTGCAAGCTCCGCCTCCCGGGTTCACGCCATTCTCCTGCCTCAGCCTCCCGAGTAGCTGGGACCACAGGCGCCCGCCACTTCGCCCGGCTAGTTTTTGTATTTTTTAGTAGAGACGGGGTTTCACCGTGTTAGCCAGGATGGTCTCGATCTCCTGACCTCGTGATCCGCCCGTCTCGGCCTCCCAAAGTGCTGGGATTACAGGCTTGAGCCACCGCGCCCGGCCTATTATTTTTATTTTGAGACAGAGTCTCACTCTGTCACCAGGCTGCAGTGCAGATGCACAATCTCAGCTCACTGCAACCTCCAACTCCCTGGCTCAAGCAATTCTCCTGCCTCAGCCTCCCAAGTAGCTGAGATTACAGGCATGTGCCACCATGTCCAGCTAATTTTTGTATTTTCAGTAGAGACAGGGTTTCACCATGTTGGCCAGGATGGTCTCGATCTCCTGACCTCAAGTGATCTGCCCGCCTCAGCCTCCCAAAGTGCTGGGATTACAGGCGTGAGCCACCATACCCAGCTAAATGTCATTCTTTTGCCAGGTCATTGGCTCCAATTTAAAATTTGAAAAGAATATGGTCACTGCACCCATTAATTTTGTTTATTTTGCCCTTACTGTCCCCAAAACTAAGAAAGAGTCTGCAAAGACTATGTATTTTTCTAGATCAGTGATTAATAGTATCTAATGGATGTCATTATGCCTCCAAAGAGATAAAGCAAAGTGTTAAAGAAAAATATCTTTGAGGCCGGGCGCGGTGGCTCAAGCCTGTAATCCCAGCACTTTGGGAGGCCGAGACGGGCGGATCACGAGGTCAGGAGATCGAGACCATCCTGGCTAACCCGGTGAAACCCCGTCTCTACTAAAAAATACAAAAAACTAGCCGGGCGAGGTGGTGGGCGCCTGTAGTCCCAGCTACTCGGGAGGCTGAGGCAGGAGAATGGCGTAAACCCGGGAGGCGGAGCTTGCAGTGAGCTGAGATCCGGTCACTGCACTCCAGCCTGGGCGACAGAGCGAGACTCCGTCTCAAAAAAAAAAAAAAGAAAAATATCTTTGAGGTGCATTGGATTAAGTAAAAAATCTTTCATATGTTAAAGAATAGATATATGTTATACTATATATTAATATGCAGTATTAATGAATTCTCATATATCCCTCCTACATGTCATCTCCTAAGAGCTAAAAACTAAAATGTGGTTTTTAGTGCCTTACCTGGGTAATATGCTACGCTCCACTAAGAAGAAAATGAATAAAACATTAATTTATCCACCTGTGGCAAGTGGCTAAAAATAAAATTAAATACTAACAAAAGTAGGCAACATTTCTTGAACACTTTCAAAAAGAGAGACAATACTGTCTTTGTTTAGTTTGGCATAAAATGCAAGGTATTGTACAGTAAAATAATCTGTTCAGCAATCATGAAATGACAAAGACATCCAATTCAGTAAATTACCTTAATGTGTTTAAAATCACATAAATACTAGGCTTCAGCTTTGAAGAGAACATTGCATTTGGCTATTTGGTTCAATTCAACAGACTTCTACCATATGTCAATTCTCTAGGATTATAATTGCCTTTGCAAAGAGTCAAGGAATTGGGGGCTTCTCTTCCTGCTCCTAGCCAACAACCAGGATTGTGGACTACAATGAAACTTCGAACATACAATTTCCTGAAGTGAGTGCTCCATCATTATCACCACTGTCATAACCACCACCATCACCGTCATTACCATCATCATTAGCAGTGGCAGTTAGTCACCAAGAGATGCTGATGTCTACCACATCCCTCACTCTACCCCAGCTGCTTTACTTTCTCATTTCACCTATTCTTGCCCAGTCCCCACAGCTGTTATTATTTCCACTTTACAAATGGGGAAACAGCAGCTCAGGGAGATCCTAACATAGCCCAGATCACGAAACACGTAAGAGTCTGGGCAACGATGAGAGCCAGTGTTTTCTGAGGACCCCACCATATCAGGGTAAAATAAGAAGACTGGGCTCGCCCAGTGGCTCTCAGCTTGCTTCCCTATTAGAATTTCCCAGGGAGCTTCTAAAACTGATGTCCTGGGTGAACTTTTGACCCGTTTCTTCAGCATTCCAGGCATGGACCCCGGAAACTGCACTTTGGAAAGAACTGTAGATGGTCCCAATGTCTGGCCAAGACTAGAAATCTGCTGGATGAATAGCTCTCTAATTTGAGTTCAGTTATTAGATTTCATGATTCTACATGTTTAGAAATAATCTGAATATTCAAAAATGCAATCTTACACTTCCTGGGAAGAGACAGTAGGGTGATTTCAAATTTCTTTTTTTGTATTCCTTTTCTTTAGCAAACGAATTTTTAATCTTAATTCTATGCTGAGTAGTTGAATAGCTCCATTTACCTAGATACAGAAAAAACAAATGCATTTATAAACAGGAAATCTAAGTGTACATAAACTCCTAGAGATCACTGAGGGTAACTAAATTAAATTACTCCAAACTATAATCCAGGGGTTACTGAAAATCTGATTCTGATACACCAGTCTCTGTATGTACAAAAGATATATTTCAGGATGCTCAAAATTAAAGAACTGACATTCTAAACACCAAGCAATCATTGAATTAAAGTATGTTGGTAATTCTTTGTACACAATGTCTCTGAAGTCAGTGACATCAAAAAAATAGCACATGTCCTTCCTTTTGTATTTTCACTATATTAAAAAGCAACAGTACAAATGCTATGGTGTTAAAAAGGATCCTTAATTTTAACGAATGAACTTTTATAAACAACTATGTAATAAAAGGAAAATAGTATCTTAATACATAAAAGTTTTTGTTAAACAAGATTTTACAGTTTTTAAATCAGAAAATGTTAAGATTAAATTCTTTCAAAGGTTCAAACAAAAAAAGCAACCTGCACAATTTCCATAAAATGTGTCTTTGTACACACGTCCTGGGCACTTTGAAAATGTTAAAATCATTAAAGCTTGACTTCCGCCACTGCTGCCCCCATCTCAGCGTTGCCCTCTCCCTAACGTGGCCAAAGGGTCTGATTCCAAATTTCTCAAAACTTCACTCCCAAAACGCACAGTGAGGTGAACAGAACGTGAATTCAATACAAGAGCATGAAGACAAGGTAGCGAGACAATGAAATGAGATGAAAAGGGATAGAAAAGAGTTAAACAAAAATATAAAATGTGAAATAAGACAAAAACATAAAGTTAAGAAATAAACTAGAAATATCAAGGATCATCTGAGGTCAGGAGTTTGAGACCAGCCTGGCCAACATGGAGAAACCCCATCTCTCCTAAAAATACAAAAATTAGCCGGGTGTGGTGGCAGGCACCTGTAATCCCAGCTACTCGAGAGGCTGAGATGGGAGAATCCCTTGAACCCAGGAGGCAGAGCTTGCAGCGAGCCAAGATTGAACCACTGCACTCTAGCCTGGGTGACGGAAGGAGGGAGGGAGGCAGGGAGGGAGGGAGGGAGGCAGGGAGGGAGGGAGGGAGGGAGGGAGG